>NC_088236.1:39575319-39875319 GCF_036934945.1 Oncorhynchus masou masou | reverse complement strand
CACCCACCACTGCGACCTGTATGCTCTAGTCGGCTGGCCCTCGCTACATATTCGTCGCCAGACCCATTGGCTCCAGGTCATCTATAAGCTCCGCCTTATCTTAGTTCACTGGTCACGATAACAACACCCACCCGTAGCACACGTTCCAGCAGGTATATCTCACTGATCATCCCTAAAACCAACACCTCATTTGGCCGCCTTTCCTTCCAGTTCTCTGCTGCCAGTGATTGGAACGAATTGCAAAAATCGCTGAAGTTGGACTTTTATTTCCCTCACCAACTTTAAACATCAACTTTCTGAGCAGCTAACCGATCGCTGCAGCTGTACATGGTCCATCTGTAAATAGCCCACCCAATCTATCTACCTCATCCCCATACTGTTTTTATTTTATTTACTTTTCTTCTCTTTTGCACACCAGTATCTCTACTTGCACATCATCATCTGCTCATTTATCACTCCAGTGTTAATCTGCTAGATTGTAACTATTCGCTCCTATGGCCTATTTATTGCCTACCTCCTCATGCCTTTTGCACACACTGCATATAGACTTTCTTTTTTCTACTGTGTCATTGATTTGTTTATTGTGTTATTGGCTCGTTTATTGTTTACTCCATGTGTAACTCTGTGTTGTTGTCTGTGTCACACTGTTTTGCTTTATCTTGGCCAGGTCGCAGTTGCAAATGAGAACTTGTTCTCAACTAGCCTACCTGGTTAAATAAAGGTGAAATAAAATGAATAAATAAAAGGCTACCCGTTAGCCTATCCATTGTCACATAATAAAAGTTGTGAAAACCAGGAACAGGCTACTGTTTGTTTCCCTAGCTGAGTTGATGAGCTGATTTGGGCCATCAGTTGATTGACAGCTGATTGAACAGCTGATTTCACCATCCCCACTCCAGCGGTGCACGCCATCCCTGTCGCTTTAATCATGTGACAATGACTGGATATTATCATTCAAGAATCTGACACTTTTCCGCACCCATGTGTTGTTACAATCCTCCCACTGCTAAATGGCATATTATTAGACATTGCCTATATCGTCATTATAATATACAAGCCTATTATTATTCTTAAAATTATTTTTTAATGTAGTGGGAAAGAGAGTGGAAAGAAGGGGAAGGTAAGTGGGCCTGATTCAAACCCATACCTACGCTGTTATATGTGTGCTGGGGTCAGCGGCTGTAACCGCTGTAGCACACAGGCAATGAGGCCAGCAATAATGAATTCTGCTTATTGCTTTCTTGAACATATAACAGGGTCCCCCTCCTTTGATTTAAATAAGATGTGTAGTGCTAAAGCAAAAACAAAAATGTGCACCACTTTGGGTCCCTACAGGACAAATTAATGAGTGTGGTGCCATGACTACAATGGTTCATGCCCAGGACGACACAAAACTGGGTATGGAACTGAACTGGCAGCTGGAAGGCTCCCATGTACAATCTCCTGACATTGTGTCCTTGAGCAAGGCACTTAACCCCCTCAGAATTGCTCTCCACCTAGGGTTGCTGCACTGCAGGGTGTTGGGAAAAGCAGAAGACACATTTCCTTTCTAACCCATGAACAAAAAATGATCTATTCTCTCCATGTTCTTGTCACAAGAGGAATCTTTCCATATCTCTACACCGACACCTCTGTTAACTATATTGCACCACTGTACAAGTATTCCTGGTATTCTACTACTCTGCCATTACTGTATGTAGGGCTACTATTTAATTGTGCAATGTAAACTATCCTGTACTATGCCTATTTAAATATTTCACACTGTGAAAGACTAATGTCGCTATTACTGTGCCTATTTTGAATATTATTGTGAATGACTTGTTTATTTTGAAATATCCTGATATTGTGAGATACTAATAAGTCACATTATAACATGTTTACTTTGCCATCAAATGAAAGAGCTGAAATGAGAGGGCTAAAACAATACCTTTGAACTTGAGATGGGTTAAATGGAATTATAACTGAAATATGAACACTGATTTTCAGTGGTTTTAATCTGAAAATGTTTGCAAGGGAAGAATATGTAGACTACCCTGTTAGAGCCCATTTCTTTTCTCCCCGGGCCCATTGAGAGGAGTAACATTGAAAGAGAAAGCTTTACAGGTGTCAGCTAGATGATTGACACGTTCATTCTAGTATAATCATTAATTTGTCTTCTAAGTCAAGAAGTTATGAGTGAAGAGAAGCTGCAGGCCTAGTGTAGGCATATTTGACTAGACAAGATTACTAAAATCGGCTGTCAAATTTTGGAAATTATAAGCAGATAAATATAACAATGTGGCTTCGGAGTACATTTTTTCCCTACAGCCCTGTGAAAAAAAATTGTCCTAACATCTCTGCCTGTCATACAAGGAGTCTAATTTCTATGGAGGCGACAGTGTCCACTGCACACCTCCCCAATACAGCCTGCTGCTTCTCGCCACTATCCAGGCGAAGTAGCCCACAGCCTTTAAAGTATCCGGCCGGCTAACTCTGCCTCCATCTTCTCCACACACTGACTAAGCTACATGTAACCCTGCTTTTCTGTCTTTATATGTAGACTTTGTTTACTTTGCTGCTTGTAACATGCATTTGGCAGCTAGGTAGCCGGAGGTAGAATGGGGCCATGCATTCTAAATGAGTTTGTTATTTTTTTTACCTTCCCAAAAAGGTCTATAGCTTAACTCAGCTGCCCCCTGGCGGCGATTCTAAATATTAAATATTTATTAAAATCCTTCTGCTAAAGGATTATTTTCCTCCTGTGGTGAAATGGGTCAAATTAAGATCCGACATCTGTAGACATCCCTTTTTCTTCAATGGGGCGATCCTAATGGCTCAGTATTTTTTTTAACCACACTGAACCCCTCAAGTGTTTTCTGCTGCATTAGCCTTCTGATTTGCTTTGTGCGTTCCTGCTGTATTGGCCCAATCAGATCAGAGCTGCTTCTACACATGCTCACCCTAGTTTGTAGTTTGTTATTCTTAATAACTCCAGAGTTTAATAGATACTATGAGCTCTGCTGACTAGAACTAAGTGAGAGACAAATGGGTTGATCAGAGAGCAGAGGGAACAGGCAGAGAAATTGGGTGAGTGTAGGGGGGTCGTGTTCCCTGGAGAGTATGGCAGCTATTTCGCTGATTAACAACCCTTATTTCACCCGCCCAAACGATCTCTCTGCTATAACAGACATAGTTCGAGTCTCCTATGACAGCACAGAGGCAAATGAATTATCCTATGGCTCATTTAACAGGATTTATCATGGAGAAGATAGCATGGAGCCTGAACATGAAACCAGTTCAACTTTGAGTTGTTTATTGAAGAATATGATTTATAGATGATACAGCTGTATTAAAAGCTACAGTGTGGGTTTTGAAAAACAACAAAACGGGCGCCCCGTCACTTGTTTTGGTGAACAGCTTAGGGATGGAGTGGAGAGATTTAACCACTGAAATTCATAGACAGGGCTTTGGAAACAAGTACTGATCATTTATGACATTTTTTGAAGCTATAGAGTGTTTGTTTAAAATTACTGTTTTACAAATAATGGAGCAAAACAAGTTTATATTTTGAGGCAAGTTATATTCTTAAAGAATTAGTCTTTGCAAACAAACAGTGCTTTAAAATATATTTTAAAAATGTATCTCAATCTACGATTTTGAGCGGTCACATTTCTCTAGTCCCATCCCACTGCTTTATAGCAAAACATGATGTATACTGTTGTCTGAAAAGGGACATGTCTTTCAAATTTTACTTTATTTTATGTTATTTAACCTTTATTTTATTAGGCAAGTCATTCTTATTTACAATGACGGACTACCCAGGCCAAAACCGGACGACGCTGGGCCAATTGTGCGCCGCCCTATGGGACTCCCAATCACGGCCAGATGTAATACAGCCTGCATTTAAACCAGGAACTGTAGTGATGCCTCTTGCACTGAGATGCAGTGCCACTGCGCCACTCGTGAGCCCCAAAATGGCTTCACTGCTGTGACATCCGTGAATTATTCTCTAAACATATACTGGAAATCAGATACTCATCTTATTCAAACGTATTGTCATGGCTTTTCAGTTCTAGTTTTATCTAAAAAAAAAATATATATATATATATATATATATATATATATATATATATATATATATATATTAAAATAGAACATCACATGATCCGAATTTGAATTTCTCAGACGTGTGTCTTCTGTCCTCTTAACCTCCCTGGAATAAGTCTGATAGATCCAAAGACTGTGTCTAATCGGTCTGTTGGAGAGACGGGAGAGCATTTGGTAAAAAGGCAATTCTACTCTATCTATGAGTAGCCCCGGAAACTACTTCAGATGGGGATTGGGGAGAGAAAGGGAGATAGAAGAGGAGGGGAAGAGTGAGACGGGTAGGAATGAACCCTGAGTGAACGCTGCGTGGTGCCCAAGGCTCTGATCACTTATCTAAAACAACACTCCCCGTCTTCCTAAGCATTTAGTTGTGATTAATAACCAGATAGGGGTTTAAATAAAAGCCATTTCTAAACTCATTCCACTTGATGAAGGTAGAAGGACCAATCACCATCCCTAATAGTCAAAATAATACTGGGGATAACCGTGTACAATACTCTTTTCCAAATCTTGGAATGCATAGATATTCTTTCATTGTATTCAGATATCATAAAAGTACTTAAGTTATATATAGAATAGGCCTATCTTAAACCACTAAAATAGCACATAACATACTTCTAGGTAAATATCAATATCAATCAATTTTACCAATGAGGAAATGACTCTGGACAAATCCTTGGATATGGCTGCTCACTATGTATCGGCTCAACTCTGTCTTGACTCTGACAGCTTGCGACTGTGTTTGCATTACAGGGATAATGACGCCACTGCCACTGACGGTCAAAACCAGTTGGAGTAAAACGACAACCAACCCGTGATGACCACCACAAGAGAGTTGTGTTCATTAGGGCACACAACGGAAAATGTTTTGCAACTTGTAAACAGAAATTCGCATTTCTTATATTGTTATATTTTTATTTACTCTTTTTTCTCCCCAATTTCTTGGTATCCAATTGGTAGTTACAGTCTTGTCTCATCGCTGCAAGTGTGTTTTGAGACGCATACAGATAACACTCACGTGTCATGATCAACTTGATACGGATTGCCGAAGACAAGTGTCCTTAGGAATGAAGTATGCATTGAGTGTGAGGTTTTCTGTGGTACTAAAGGGAGGAAAAGAAGGACAAAATAGACCAACTGAGTGAATAGCAACATTCCATTCCCAGAGCTAACACTTTGATCTGCACATACGAGCAGACAGGCACCATGCAGAAATATACATTACAAGTTGTTACTGTGAGTGTTACCAGAGCCTCACCCGTGTGGTATGGTGAAGAGGACGTAGGATGCGTGATGGAACACCTTGTATATGAAGGCGTCGGGTAAAAGGCATCTTGGTCTTGTCAACAAACCGTGGGAGTCTGGCAGGGCCAATGTGGTCGCCTAAACCATACAAAGGCAACATACTAAATGTCTCGGGTGAAGACAACAAGATACTGTACCTGAAAATGAAAATGCAGAGAAAAGGATCAGATACATTGCCAAGTCGATCAGAAAAAGTGAGACACAAGAAGAAAGAAAGACTGTTGGATTATTGCCATCTATTCTGGAGTTCCCGTCTTCAAATAAAGGGATGATTTGTGTGATTGTGATTCACGTACGATGCAATACCCCTGTGTGTGATCACCTTTGAGTCTGTAGCTTCGATTTCAGCTTCCAACTATTTCCATTTTTCACTTAAACAACCCGAAGAGGCAAAATCACAAGCAAAAATATGCTTTCCAAAAAGTAACCTTGCTTTTGTACCTCTCCTCAAACTATCTCTCCCATCTCTTCCTTTCTTTTACCCCTGTGTTAGTCCTTTACTCTCTGTGTATCCCCCCCAGCAAAAGCTATCCCTCTGAAACAAATCCCTCAATGGCTGACTGGTTTTCTGTGCCTCTGTACCAGCATCTGATAGCACTGATCATATCTAATCTAACGGTTTACTAATCCACCAAATTCAGCCTCAAAGTCACACGAAAGCTGAGATGTCTCTCCAGGTCCTCGTCAACTCGTTTTTTCACTGTATACACATGATAGATTATACGCCTCTAGCCCATAGTTTCAATAGCATATCTATCAACATTTCCTACCCCTGCCTCCAGCTGTAACAGTAGAATGGCTAAATCCCGTTGGATATGTTACCATTCCTTAAATATTGCGATATATCATACTGTCTGTGTTCAGGGTCTGTTCATCCCAAAAAAAGTTGATTTTAATATATAACAAGTATACTTAAATATACAAAATATTAAAATAATATACTTTAAATACGAGAGGTATTTTTGTATTATATCTTAAGTATACTATACATTTCATATCTTTACACTTCATCACACTTATTAAAAGTTAACTTTATGTTGATAGTTGTTTCAGTCTTTTAGTATACTATATATATACTATCATCTACCTTTACTACACTTATTAAAAGTGTACTTTAAATTCATTGTTTTTCAGGCTTTAAGTTTACTATCATTAAATTATTGGGAGAAAACTGAGGATGGATCAACAACATTGTTGTGATAAAGTAATAAAGTAAAACTTTTGGGGCCTAAGTACAAAGCTATATTTGGGGCAAATCCAACACAACACATCACTGAGTAACCTCCTCCTTATTTCAAGCATAGTGGTGGCTGCATTATGGTATGGGTGTGCTTTTCTCTGGGATAAAAAGAAACTGGATGGAGTTAAGCACAGGCAAAATCCTAGAGGGAAACCTGCTTCAGACACTGGGAGAGTAATTCACCTTTCAGCAGGACAATAACCTACAACACAAGGTCAAATCTACACTGGAGTTGCTCACCAAGAAGACAGACTGTTCCTGAGTGGCTGAGTTACAGTTTTAAATTTGCATGAAAATCTATGGTAAGATTTGAAAATTGATGTATAGCCATGAACACCAACATGTTGACAGAGCTTGAATTATTAGGAAAATAATAAAGGGCTAATGTTTCATCATCCAGGTGTGTAAAACTCTTAGAGACTTACCCAAAAAGACGCTGTAATTGCTGCCAACGGTGTTTCTAGCATATTGACTCATGGAGCTGAAAACGTATGCAACGACTATATTTTAGTTATTTCATTTCTATCAATCTTTTGAAAACAAATAAATATAAATCTTCCACTTTGACGTTATAGCATTTTGTGTAGATTGTTGTCAAAAAATGACCAATTACAATTACAAATCCATTTTAATATCACTTTGTAACAACAAAATGTGAATAAATCCAAGGGGTATGAGTACATTTACAAGGCACTGTAGTTTCAGTTTTGAAGTACTTTCTGAAATTCTGTTCAGAAAAGTGCAAAGTTGACATGTTATGAACTTGAGTGAAGACCCAAAAGCGGTTTTAACAGAAAACAGAGTTCTTTAATGAAAAAACAGGAATGGCATAAATCCTCTTCCAACGTTGTCAGCGGAACAAAAAGAACGTTAGTATAGTGCAGGTGGCACCTGCCAGGCAGACTCCGACAGGACAGGACAAGGTGGAAGCAAACGAGACGACAGCTTGCTTCTGGCATCAAAAAACACAAACAAGAATCAGACACTGAAAGTAGCAGGAACAGAGAAAGAAATAGAGACCTAATCAGAGGGGGAAGAGAGAACAGGTGTGAAAGAGTGAATGAGCTAGTTAGAGGAGATGTAGAACAGCTGAAGAATGAGAGACAGAGAAGGTAACCTAAAAGACCAGCAGAGAGAGAGAGTGAAGAGAAAGGACAGGAACAGACATAACAAGACATGACATGACAATGATAACGATTGTTTATTGCACAGTGGAGGAACATGCTTCCTGAGAGTATAGTTTTTCATATTACAAAAAAATATACTTAAGTATAATTTCAAAAAGTATATTTAGCTTAAATGTCCACAAAATATATTTAAAGTATACTTTCAAAAACGCATTAACACAGAAATGTGCATATCCCCCAGTATCCTTTTCTGTTGAAGTTTAGATTTATAATATGATATTGTTCCTCATATTTATCTCATTCAAATGTAACACATTACACATTTGATTTAAATGTTAATTTTTACCATTATGCGAACAACTAAAGTGTGAAATGTGAATGGTGCACAGTTCTCAAAAGGGTTACAAAGCAGTTGTGTGCTCCAGCCACAGAGAGAAGATGCCTTGGTCAATCAAGGTAACCTTTACATGGCTAATTACAATAGCTAATGTGGTTAATGAGTAGCAGTGTATTTGTAAAAGTAAATTATAAATACACTTTTTTGTAAAGAAAATACAGGAATTCTAATTCAAAATACCATTTTGGTATATTTATAATTTATGAGAAATATAAATAAAATATCCTTAAGGTGTATTCAACATATATTTGTTTCGTTATTTTATTGGCATTTAAACATATTAAATAAATGTAAAGATATCTAAATTGGGACACTTTTTTGTACTTCAGTATTATTTTAGTATATTAGATAAAGATTTAGATCATTTAAATATACTCATGAAGTATGATTTAAGCATATTTACATTTAAAAAATTCCCCGCTTGGGATTAGGCACCAAACAGAAGAAAACTGACTGGAACACGGAGTGACTATAGGGAGTGACCCAAAATGAAGCACTCGTGTTTTTTTCTGTTTTAAACTATTTCTGTGGCGTGCTCTAATTTACATGACCCAGGTATGGTTAACTTTTCAAATGTCTACAGGTGCTACAGGTGTCTACAGGTGCTCCTCGATGTTGTGTTCCACATTCTCTTGATGTGCTCGACCATCTTCCTCAGAGACGGGCTCAGCAGGTAGCGGAACACAGGAAAGAAGTCGGCCAGGATTCCTGCAGCGAAGATCCGCAACACCTCGTTGTTGATGTGCACAATGGTGAGGAACTCGGTGTCATTGTAGTCATTCTTCTTCCCGAAACACAGGGCAGACACCACATTTGCCACCGACGTGACCAGCGGGACCACAGGGTCCAGAACTAACCCCTCGCTCCCCTCTGAGCGCTCCCAAATGACCTCCACCATACCAGCCGCTTCGGCACACATGTGCTCCTTTAGCAGACAGATGGTGCCAGGGTCCCGCGGCTCTGCCTGCAAGAAGGAGCGCAGGGTGTTCTTGCACAGCTTCCCGTGGAGAGCACAGGCAGCGCCGTACTCACTGAAGGTCATGCTGGTGCCATTGGCCCACGGCGGAGAAGGTGAAGAGGTCAGGATGTCTGGCAAAAGCCTCCCCATGCTGTACCAGCGCCTGTTTAATGGTGGCATAGCCTTGCAGCACCACCACCACAAGGGAGCCCACATGCATTTGGAAGACATCTCCGTACTGCAGACGGAGACACGTCAGTGACAGGTGGATCTGGAACAGGTTACCCACCAGGGTAACGGGGTCGGTCCTGAAGTGCAGAGTGCCATTTGGGGCCGCTCCCTCCTTCTCGCTTTCAGCCGCTGAGAGCCACTAGGAGCAGGGTGAGGGTACAGAGAGCCAAGGTGATTCCAGAGAAGGTTATACAGGAGCCATACTTTGGGAATATCCCAAACATCAGCCTCATATGGCAGTCTCATAGAGCGCCCCAGCCAGGATACTGTATGTTACTCACCGGATTCCAGGAGTGGAAGTTCTCTAAAGTTGGAGACTGGTCTAATGAGTGCAGTTTGATCTCCAGCTAAGCAAATTGCTGCAGGGTCTGATGACTGGATACACTCTGCGAGAAGACTGGCACTAGGCAGGTCCAAGTACCATGAGAGGCAGTGACATATCAGCCTGTTTTAGCATAGACTGCAAACCAGCGGGCGGTCGATTGAACAGCTTCATAGAGCTTGATCTAGCATTCCATTTTCTTCTTGTTCTTTGTGTTGTTTTAACAGGATGAGACATTATTGTGCGTGTTCAATACGCGTATCAGGTGCTAACTGCGTGGTCCACGGTAGCTTAATTCTCTCATCATTTTGTGTACAAGCGGCTGCAGACCGCACACATTTGGCAGTGGCCAAACATACACAATCATTGTAAATTGGTGTTTGGATTTCCTCACTCTAAAAATGTATGGACTGTCTGACTAACTGCAATCTAGCCTGCCCAACATTTGATATTTCAATTCATAACAATTTCATTCCAGAAAACAAAACATGAATGCAATTTGACAAACTAATGAATATTTTATAGCACACCATGGAACAGAGGCCCCAGGTGTTAATGAAATTCATTAAGTCACATGCTATACTACTGTACATGCCACAAGATGGCAGACTCAAAGTACGTATTGACTATCACTTGCATTTCATCACTCCACACTAGCTTTCCCCTCATTTGGCTGCTTGCAAGCTAGCAAGCATGTTAGGTACTGCTAGGTATCCCCAATCAATCCAGTAGGGTCTGGAATCTATCATGAGCTTTGATTGGTCAATAGCGCAGCAATGTCACAGTGTATTTGCATAAAGTTCTGCTTTCCCCAACTTTGGTCACGCCCTGTTCACGTCCCTCGCCCGTGCTCACGTCCCTCGCCCATGCTCACATTGCCCAACAGTCCCCCTGCCCACTTCACTTCTTCCATTGTAATTGAATGCTTTCCCAAGTTTCATCGCCCATGTCATCTTCAGTTAATATGTTCTGTTTGTCAGTGAGATTCAGCTGTGTAGTAGTAGGCAATGACAGAGCCAGTAGTTTCAACCACTGGTTGGATTCGAGCCTACATGGCCCTAAGAGCTGGTCCAGCTCATGGTACTGATATGTACTTACTGACAACATGTAACTAATCCCGTGACACTGAGCAAGTGTGCAAAGTGAGTGTTTTAAACGCGATTTATACGCGATCTCTGCCAAAATTGCGTCAAGGGAGCCGCAGAACAACCCAGGAAGTTGAGCTTGCATAGCTACCTGCTACACTGGGCGTGTAGCAAAAGAGGAGATACTATAATGACATTGCTGACCTGCAAAAAAAGACTAACCAAAATCAAAACTGATCCTTAATCCTAACCTTAACCAAACCCTTAACCCTATCCCTATCCCTGACCCTTACCCTTACCCTACACCCCTAACTGTGGGAAAGATCCCTGTTGATTGACAATGTTCTGTGTGTTGTGTAATACACAGGCACAGACACATGCATACAAACACATGATAACATACGCACTATACACACAGGTACACATGGATTTTGTGTTGTAGATATGTGGCAGTAGAGTAGTGGCCTGGGGGAAATCTGAAAAATGTTTAACTGCCTTAATTTGCTGAACTTCAGGGAGAGTAGCTGCTACCTTGGCAAATACAAATATCTATGCTATGTGTTTTGTTTTGTTTATCATACCTGCTTTTCATTGCTCTTGTACACGGTTGTTTCCTCCTTCAGAAGTAAAACAAGAGAAATTAAATATTAACTAAGCTGGCGGATCTGTATAATGTCAACCTAAACAACAAGCCGAAAGACTAAATGGGTTAAAATGTCAAGAGTTACCATGAAAAGAGTGGGTCTGGGATCCAATGATTCAGTGACAGCAGCATATATGACCCTGGACTGAGTCTTGCAGCATAGAAACAGCACACATTTGGGAACATTTATGATTTGTTTTCAGATAGGGTACAGATGTAAGATCTTAATTTGACTAGTTTCTCACAGCAGGAAAATAATCCTGCAGCAAAAGGAAATGTGAAATATTGTGTGGATTATAATTACTTTACATTTTTGTAGGGGTCAATACATTTTTAGTTAGGGCAAATCAAGCCTTAAATGTTTGTGGAAATTATAAACTTTAGAAGCCTTTTTAAACCTTGAATACACTAAGTTTCTATGTCCAGCTGTACAGGACATTTTCTGCAACAACAGGGTGATCAAATTAAGATCCTACATCTTTATGTTCCTCTGGTAAGTCTCAGAATCCTTGGAGTTGGAATATAATATGTTGACCTTGAACAAAAGCTTTGGTTAAGAAACAATAAGGAATTATCGTAGACGAACATACACTACCTTCCAAAAGTTAAGGGTCAATTAGAAATGTCATTGTTTTGAAAGAAAAACACATTTTTTGTCCATTCAAATAACATGGAATTTATCAGAAATACAGTGTAGACATTGTTAGTGTTGTAAATTACTATTGTAGCTGGAAACTGCTGATTTTTAATGGTATATCTACATACATATATCTAAGGACAGTTTTATTGCTTCTTTAATCAGACAACAGTTTTCAGCTGTGCTAACATAATTGCAAAAGGGTTTTCTAATGATCAATTACCCTTTTAAAATGATAAACTTGGATTAGCTAACACAACGTGCCATTGGAACACAGGAGTGATGGTTGCTGATAATGGGCCTCTGTACGCCTATGTAGATATTCCATAAAAAATCAGCCGTTTGCATCTACAATAGTCATTTAGAGCATTAACAATGTCTACACTGTATTTCTGATCAATTTGATGTTATTTGAATGGACAAAAAAATTGCTTTTCTTTCAAAAACAAGGACATTTGTAAGTGACCCCAAACTTTTGAACGGTAGTGTATATAATATCATACAAGGAAGCCAGCCTACACAAGATAATGCAAAGAGGAATACTTGTACAGGATTGACTCTTTTCTATTTCATGATAGAGTATCAACATTGAAAGCAGGCCACCAATCCAGACTCAGCATTTTGTCTCTATGCTGCATGTTTACTTTATTTGTAACTCTGACTTGCCCTGCTTTCTCTATGTTTCTGGCGTCTGTGCAAATCCTCTCTCCCCATATCCCTCCATATCCCTCTCTTCCTCTCTCCAATGGGTCGTCGGTTCCACTCAGGCTCAATTGTGGGACACCCGGTGCTGTCAGGCTGCGACGCCTCCTTTGACC
Organism: Oncorhynchus masou masou; assembly: GCF_036934945.1. NCBI lineage: Eukaryota > Metazoa > Chordata > Actinopteri > Salmoniformes > Salmonidae > Oncorhynchus > Oncorhynchus masou. The sequence continues at coordinate 39,862,470 of NC_088236.1, read as the reverse complement.
GACCTAGGCCCAGGCCCAGTCCCAGTCCAGGCTGAGTGATCCGGCAGTCCCGCCACTCCTCCTCCCTCCCGTCATTAGCACAGCCACTGGGGCAACACGTGTCATGGAACCATGGCGACAACCAACACAGACTAGACTCACTGGAGACACCACCAAGGAACCTCCCAGGACCCTACCATACACACAGGCACGCACACACAAACACATACATTACTACACACAGCAAATACAGATGCACATATCCTCACACACACATGCATGCACGCATCACATACGTAGAGCTGATTAAATGTCTATTGGGTTGGGATGCGGTCATTAGTTGCAAATAGCACTGATGAGGCTTTTGTTCCTTCTTTCTGGCATACAGATGTTCAGTTTTATAAGACACCCTCGAGCCTAATTTCATTGACAAGGATATCATCCTCATCCTCATCGCCACTGCAATTGGCTCAAAGAATCAGCCTACTAAGTGAGTCCAAAATGTGCGCTGAGTTAGCGACAAAGAGAAAAATGCATCAGCGTATGGCTCTTTTTCACGGCACATTACAACACTCCACAACGCAGCTCCGCTGTGCTTTTCATTATTTAACTAGGGTTAATTACGAAGGTTATGTTGTCTAAGCCCAGGGGTCATTTTCAAAGGACTTTGCGTCTTTCCAGACAGGCTACACCAAAATAGAGCCACACCAGACACAGTTATGCGATGGTATTGTTCCTGGGAGACAGCGGGCCAGCAGGGGGCCCTTATCAAAGCTAAAATCTTCCCAATTATTATGTTCACCGCCTCCAAATCGGGCGTGCAATATCCCAAAGTGGTGTAAAACTAGTCCCTTTTTTAAATTTCCCTTTCAGCAGAGATAAGTGGTTTGGACCAATGCAAAGGTGACGGGGAAAGACAAGAGGTGGCTCTCACATCAAAAAATGACATGCTGCATTTCACGGTCATGGAAGCTGAGCGGTATGCGTGCTTGCCTCGCGGCCAGTGGACAACAAGCGTGGTGTGTAAAGTGGAAAATAGGGATTGGTTCTATTTGAACAGTGATTAGCGTATGGGCCCAAAGGCGTGGGTCCCTGGTGGGTGCGACAGCTACGTGATTCTCTGTTGGTCCCAGTAAGAAGTGGGTATTTTTTTTTTTACCAGTGAGTGCAACTATATAAGAAGGGTGGTGGGTCTGCGTTGGGTGCTTTTGCCTTTCTCAAATTTGGGGCTGCAGTGAAGAGAGTTGAAGACATGCCGGTGATTGGAGTTGAGAACGTTCCATCTGCAGGTGTACCATCTGCATGCACAGGTAAGACAGCCAAACTCAGGTCCATTGCGTCCAGTCATTTATTTGTTTCTCACAGTCTGCTAATGCCATACGTCACAAGTCAAGGTTAATTAAGTTATAATAAATGTACCTTTTTCTTGTGTAAATAACCTGTTTTTTTTGACATACCATAATTATGTTTGGTATAAAGTTTGGATTTAGAAACTATTTGGATTTTATTTTAAAATTAAACTAAAAATACTTTTCACATCATCAAGTGAAGACAGTACAATAACTTTAACTTTTTTTCTTCAGGAGTACATGAAAATGGATACATTTTCTGTAAATGTGACTTTGATTTTATAAGAATGTCAGCCGATTACGAAAACGACTGCTGTGAAATATTATCCATGAAATATAATAGGCTAATACATTTTGAATTCTGTGTCTTTCTCAAGTAGTGCTTCAAAATGCAGAATCAGTTACAATCAGCTACAATCAGAGTAATGTTCATGCAAACACAATGTCAATACGATGCATTGTTTCTAAAGTATTTTTTCCCAAGTAAACTTTTTTAAGACACAACTTGAACTAATTGTTAAATTGAACATGTTACACACATGACTAGCAATGAAATCCTGGGTCACTAAATAGTCCAGTTTTATTGTCGTAAAAAAAATTGTATCACAAAAAAAACAGCTCTATCAACATATTTGCCAACTACTGTCTGACAAGAAACATTTGTCATTCATGTCCAATAACTAAACAGTTTTGTGTTCATTAGGAGACACAACAGGTAGTCCCTCCCCGTTTCAGTCCATGTGATGCCAAAAGTGACACGATAATGATGGTTGAAAAAGTAGACTGAAAACATTTTTAAAACCTTTTGCAATGGAAAACAAAAATCAGCATTTTGTCCAGATAGTTCCTCCATGTTTCACTCTGTTTTGTTTAATTTAGTGCCTAATAAACATGACCCTGCTGTCCTCAGGTTCCCTCTGTAGCCTAATGAGATGAGATCAGGGCTCTGGAGCCAGCACCGCCAGCCCCGACTTTATGGTGCCAGTCGCGACCTCTGACCCCTTAGTGTGAGGCAGTAGCAGATGCCAATATCTCATTTGGCACAATTTTCATATGGTATATTCTGTAGGGAAGACAATTATATAGGGATGACAACATTTGCACACTTGCTCTTGCGAGTACTATGCGCGCTCACACGGGCACACACATTGCTTGTATTGCTTTTAGTAGATTTTACTGTGGTATTTTTACTTTCGTGTGTTGCCTTTCTCTTTTCGTAGTTTGGACACTTGATTGGTCAGTTTGATTTAGTTAAATGTCCACCAACCACGTCTCTTTGATAGAACCCGTCACTGTGAAGTTTTCACAGGTTCTCACCATCCCTCCAATCAGGTTGAACAATGCAAATCACCCCCTTCCACAGGTTTGCCTATTGTCCAATCAGTGCCTCTCAATGAGAGGAAGGGGCAGGAGACGGTAGGTGGGATGGGAGAGGGGCATGTGTTCAGCCCAGTGTCATACAATTTCACCTTTCGCTGTCCCAGTAGGAAAACAGGGCAACATGAGCTCCGAGCCAGGAAACTGCCAGAACCACCAGGACCATGATCCGGACCACGGAGACGCCGGGCCAGCTAAACAGACCATGCCCATGCCCGTCCCTAACCTGGAGGTCCAGTACACTAAGGTCAGCTGGAACAATCTTTATAGCTAATGAAGTATGTCATGATGTTTGTGTAGGTTATGTATTCTCTTTTGCTTTTTGTTTTAAGTGTTGAATTTTGTGGAGTACTTTGCTGCTAAAATCATCTATGCATCATTAGTTTTAGGAGTATTTTGTAGTTTGGGTGGTGAAAAAGCTTTTGCTCCAGTGAATATCACACAGTATGTTGTGAAGTCCAGTCTTTTTCCAGATGTCCCCTCTCTAAATCTTCAGCTACAAAATGCTGTCTAAACATCTCCATGCGCTGATGCATTTGATTTATAATGGCATATTTCATTAATAGTTCTTCATGAATACTTTGTGTGTGTATGTGTGTGCGTGTGTGCGTGCATACGTGCGTGCTTGTGTGTGTGTGTGTGTGTGTCTGTCTATTGGAGATGTAGTAGAATAAGTGTGGTATTTACATCCCTTTGGCAAGACGGTTCCCAGGAGCAGAGGAAGTCAGTAAACTGTTTACTGTGATCTTATCAGAAAGTTTATTACAGTAGAGTTACCACGATTTATTATTTTAATATATTGACTTACCAACAACACTCAGATGCATCTAATCAAGTGAAAGGATTTAATCAAAGGTTAATCTTCCTTATACATTAAACAGAGATCTGGTCAGGACAAAGCTATAAAACATGCTCTACTGAGGATAAAAATCTAACTCATTGTTATGGAGTCTGTTCCCTGAAATGGAAAACTATGCTCTCTGCCAGAGGCCCGTGGTCATGGATGACAGGAGGGAGGGCGTTCATTAGCCTGGTCCCAGATCTGTTTTCTCTATATAGCCAACTCCCATGGTCACTGTTTTGTTATGTTTTGGCATGTCAATTTCCATAGTTGTCAAGACAACGCAAACAGATCTAGGATCAGGTTAGGAGTTCATTGACACAGGAGTGTTTGTGTGTAGTGTACAGTATACACTGAGTGTACAAAACATTAAGGACACCTGCTCTTTCCGTGACATTGGCTGACCAGGTGAATCCAGGTGAAAGCTATGAGCACTTACTTAGGTCACTTGTTAAATCCACTTTGATCAGTGTAGATGACGGGGAGGAGAACAGCATAAAGAATGATTTTTAAGTGTGACATGGGTCGTGTATGCGTGCCATTCAGAGGGTGAATGGGCAAAGAGGAGGTGCAACTCAATATTAGGAAGGTGTCCTTCATGTTTTGTACACTCAGTGTACAACACCAGCTTGGGGTTTGTTGGGTCTGTGTGCAAGGCCTTTTCATTAACGTCATCTGTTTTGCTGTTGTGTCTTTCTGTGATTTGGGGAGATCAGATATTCATTGATAACGAGTGGCATGAGTCCTGCAGCGGACGGAAGATGCCAGTTCACAACCCTGCCACTGGAGACCTGCTGTGTGAGGTAGAGGAGGCAGACACCGTGAGTGACATTGTCAATTAGTCAAACAATCAATCAATACATTTTTTTGTGTGTGTGGTTCTTTGAGTACGGTTGAGAAAGAGAGAGAGTAAGAGGGTGTGTGTTCATGCGCTTGTGTCTGTTTGCGTGCCTGTGTGACTTTCGTAAGTGTGCCTGTCTGTGTGGATGTGTGTGCCTAACTTTCCTTTCGTACACAGGAGGATGTGGACAAGGCGGTCCAGAGTGCTAGGGCAGCCTTCCAGCTGGGGTCTCCATGGCGATGCATGGATGCGTCCGACAGAGGGCTGCTGCTCAACAGGCTGGCTGACCTGGTGGAGAGGGATCGCCTCAGACTGGCTGTGAGGAACACACACACACAGTCTAACACTGCAAGTGCTCAACAACCATATGTCCCACATGTTCCATACCTGGGCTCAACATTTGTTATGCATTTGCTAGATGTTGCTGAGGAGTTCTGTTTAATGTATATGTACTCAGACGTTGGAGGCTCTTGACTCGGGGAAGATCTTCCTCATGGCGTACTTTGTGGATCTAATGGCCACTGTTAAAACCCTGCGTTATTATGGAGGATGGGCCGACAAGATACAAGGCAAAACCATTCCTGTAGGTGAGTTAATCCGCAAACACTTTAATTTGACCATCTCCCAAATATGAGATCATATCCACCCGATTGACATGAATATACTGTATTAAATGATGTGTATCAACAATTGTGTTTACATACCGTACCAGTCAAAAGTTTGGACACACCAACTCATTCAAGGGTGTTTCTTTATTTTTACTATTTTCTACATTGTAGAATAATAGTGAAGACATCAAAACTATGAAATAACACATATGGAGTCATGTAATAACCAAACAAGTGTTAAACAAATCAAAATATATTTTAGATTTTAGTTTCTTCAAAGTAGCCACCCTTTGCCTTGATGACAGCTTTGCACACTTGGCATTCTTTCAACCAGCTTCATGAGGTAGTCACCTGGAATGCATTTCAATTAACAGGTGTGCCTTGTTTAAAGTTAATTTGTGGAATTTCTTTCCTCCTTTATGCGTTTGAGCCAATCAGTTGTGTTGTGACATGGTAAGGGTGGTATACAGAAGAAACCCCTATTTAGTAAAAGACCAAGTCCATATTATGGCAAGAACAGCTCAAATAAGCAAAGAGAAACAATAGTCCATCATTACTTTAAGACATGAAGGTCAGTCAATACGGAACATTTCAAGATGCAGATGCAGTCCATCAAGCGCAATGGTGAAAGTGGCTTTCATGAAAGGGAGACCCAGAGTTACCTCTGCTGCAGAGGATAAGTTCATTAGAGTTACCAGCCTCAGAAATTGCAGCCCAAATAAATGCTTCAAAGAGTTCAAGTAACAGACACATCTTAACGTCAACTGTTCAGAGGAGACTGCGTGAATCAAGCCTTCATGGTCAAATTGCTGCAAAGAAACCACTACTGAAGGACACTAATTTGAAGAAGAGACTTGCTTGGCCAAGAAACACGAGCAATGGAAATTAGAGCAATGGAAATCTGCCCTTTGGTCTGATGAGTTCAAATTTGGGATTTTTGGTTCCAACCGCCATGTCTTTGTGAGACGCAGAGTAAGTGAACGGAGGATCTCTGCATGTGTGGTTCCCACCGTGAAGCATGGAGGAGTGATGGTGTGGGGGTGCTTTGCTGGTGACAATGTCAGTGATTAATTTAGAATTCAAGGACACTTAACCAGCATGGCTACCACAGCATTCTGCAGCGATACGCCATCCCATCTGGTTTGCGCTGTAATGACCCAACACACCTCCAGGCTGTGTAAGGGCTATTTGAACAAGGAGACTGATGGAGTGCTGCATCATATAACCTGACCTCCACAATCACCCAACATCAACCCAATTGAGATGGTTTGGGATGAGGTGGACCGCAGAGTGAAGGAAAAGCAGCCAACACGTGCTCAGCATATGTGGGAACTCCTTCAAGACTGTTGGAAAAGCATTCTAGGTGAAGCTGGTTGAGAGAATGCTAAGAGTGTGCAAAGCTGTCATCAAGGCAAAGGGTGGCCACTTTGAAAAAACTCCAATCGATAATGTTTTTTGATTTGTTTAACGCTTTTTTTGTTACTACATGATTCCATACGTGTTATTTCATGGTGGTTCTATAGTGTACAAAATAGTAAAAATAAAGAAAAATCCTTGAATGAATAGGTGTGTCCAAACATTTTACTGGTACTGTAACAATTATGAAATAGTTTCAAAGGACAGAACAGCAGACTTACTGCCCAAATTCCTTTACATGTCATTGTCTTCAGATGGAGAGTATTTTACCTACACACGACACGAGCCCATAGGGGTGTGTGGACAAATCATTCCAGTAAGTAAATCCCCTTTGTGTGTGTGTGTGTGTGCGTGCGTGCGTGCGTGCCTGTGTGCGTGTGTGCGTGTGTGCGTGCGTGCGTGCATGTGTCCTCAGCTCTCATATAACCCATACCTTTACTCCTCTGAACGCAGTGGAATTTCCCTGTGATGATGTTTGCCTGGAAGATCGCTCCAGCTCTGTGCTGTGGGAACACTGTAATCATCAAACCAGCTGAACAGACGCCACTAACAGCCCTGCACATGGCCTGCCTTATCAAAGAGGTAGACTACACACATGTGAACACGCACATCCACCTCTAATACTTCAGAGGTATTCTCACAACACATTAGCCGCACCCTAAAGATATGTTGTGCTTAACTCAACGACTATTACTCACCCTCAACCTCAAGGATGAAGTGTGTTTTTTGAAGTTACGCCTAACCCTAGAGGCTCCTGAGCTCATTGCAGTCATTGCCTTGACGAGCTCAGCCAGGTCCCCCATTATGTCAGTCAGTATTCGACGTCCATCCATGTCTGAGGACGTCAGGAGTTGACGTGGAAACCGGCCACTAGGGGCAACAGTGAGCTCTGTTATCTTCGACGGGGGTGGCGGATGGACATAGGCATCTGACTCTGATTCCAAAGGTTGCACGTTTCAATCAAATGATAGAAAGTTGTTTTTGATATCCCAAACCAAAACTTAAACCTTACTGTAACCATTCTGAGTTAATGCCTAACCTAAAGCATTTCCAGTTCATGTCTGAACTTAACCCTAACCTTCAAAATAATGCCTAAACTTAACCTTAAACACTTTGAAATGTGACATTTGGAAGAACTTCGGAATTTGACGATTGAGAAACATGGATGAACATCTAATTCTGAAGTGAGACTATGAGAGCTGGTAGAACTAGCTAATGGCATAATGTTGTTGAGGCACGTCCATAATTAATGATTCCTAAATCAGACATTTTAAAAAATATAGACCTGAGTTAATAAGATCATGTTGTGTTGGTCTCTTTCATTCTGTGTGTGTGTGTGTGTCCAGGCTGGTTTTCCCCCGGGCGTGGTGAACGTGCTGCCAGGATACGGTCCAACGGCAGGCAGTGCCATTGCTCATCATATGGACATTGACAAAATAGCATTCACTGGATCAACTGCTGTACGTATTCAGAGAATGACCCATTCACTTTCAATCATGACACATGTCACTGATTATCCAAACCTTAGTTCACAATATCCTTTCTGTTAGACCAGATTCTGACGTAATCTGCTATCTCCTAAACCAATAGCCCAGTGCCCTCCCCATTTGGTGTGAATGGTTGCCAGATAGGATGGGGGGTTTTGGTATTAGTTATGTTGTAAATTGAGCATTTTTTCCTGTGGTGGTTTCCAGGTAGGGAAACTCATCCAGAAGGCTGCTGGTGACAGCAACCTGAAACGTGTCACTCTGGAGCTGGGCGGCAAGAACCCCAATATTGTCTTCGCAGACTGTGACTGTAAGTGTGCGTGTGTGTGTGTTTGTGCATACATATGCTTGTCTGTGTGTGTTTATGTGTATATGTTTTTGGGATGCGTTGAGTTTGTGTCTGTGTATACAAGTAAGTGTTCATGAACATAACATGAGTGTATATGTGTGTTGTAGTGGAGTATGCGGTGGAGCAGGCCCACAGTGGGCTCTTCTTCAACCAGGGACAGTGCTGTCTGGCTGGCTCCAGGGTGTTTGTGGAGGACTCCATCTATGAGGAGTTTGTTTGTCGTAGCGCGGAAAAGGCCCGTAACAAGGTCCTGGGAAACCCACTGGTACCAGGAGTGGACCAGGGACCACAGGTAAGGTATTGTGGTAGAACACACTGTTATTCCTCAAATGGATAACAATAGCAGTACAGTCCAGTGAGTTCAGGACAGTCGAGTGAGTTCAGGACAGTAGAGTGAGTTCAGGACAGTCGAGTGAGTTCAGGACAGTCGAGTGAGTTCAGGACAGTCCAGTGAGTTCAGGACAGTCGAGTGAGTTCAGGACAGTCGAGTGAGTTCAGGAGAGTCGAGTGAGTTCAGGACAGTCGAGTGAGTTCAGGACAGTCGAGTGAGTTCAGGACAGTCGAGTGAGTTTTAATATCAAAGTCGCAAGATGTGAGGCTTTCATATTAACACTTTTAGAAAGACAGTCAAAGCTTGTGTGGTGATGATTTGTCGGATGTTCTCCTTGTCGGTGCAGATAGATCAGAAGCAGTTTGATAAGATCCTGGAGCTAATCGAGAGTGGGAAGAAGGAAGGGGCCACACTGGAGTGTGGGGGTGGGCCCTGGAACCGGAACAGCCTCTTCATCCAGCCCACTGTCTTCTCTAACGTCACTGACGACATGCGTATTGCCAGAGAAGAGGTAAACACACACACACACACACACACAACATACTCTTTCTCGCACACACACACACATACATACGTGCATGCATGAGAATGCACAAATGATCTGTCTCACTCTCTTTCTCTCCCCCTCCTCTCTTTCTCTCTCTTCTCTGGCTCAGATCTTTGGACCGGTGCAGCAGATCATGCGTTTCCGCACCGTGAATGAGGTAATTCAGAGGGCCAACGCCACCCATTACGGCCTGGCTGCCGGAGTTTTCACCAATGACATCGACAAAGCCCTCACAGTGTCCTCAGCTTTACAGGCCGGCATGGTGTGGTATGTATGGACACCGCCAAAAGCTTTTGACCATTTCGGGCAACATTTTCATCTGGCAAAAGAACACAGATCTGTGCAAATTCTGTAAACCTCATTATAGTCTGGCAGCATGATTACATATGAAACACCTCTTCAACACTGTAGATTAAGGACGTGATTAGTTGTGGATTATTCTGTTTACTCAAATCTAGTTCAATAATCACATCCGTATAACGCACATTGTTGACGGAATGTTTCGAATGAATTTACGCTGCCAGATTTTGTATTTCAAAGGTATTTGAACTGGGCCTTTGATTTCCTCTTTATCATAGGGTGAACTGCTACAATGCCATGAGTACCCAATGTCCCTTCGGAGGGTTTAAGATGTCCGGGAATGGGAGAGAACTGTGAGTCATTCCAGATTTCCAGATTTCTAGAATAAGACCAACATTAATTTATTCAATTAGTATATCTTAGTTTCCTTATTGATTGTACCATGTGTCTGGGTTTCAGAGGGGAGTATGCCCTCCAGGAGTACACAGAGGTCAAGGCTGTAACTATCAAAATCTCCCAGAAGAACTCCTAAGATCTGCTGTACGGTACCATTCAAGTATTTCAGTAGGACTTCCACTGAAATTCTCTATGGACCGACTAGGAATTCTCAGCAACGACCCACAGACTATTGTATGCTATTAGACAAAACAGGGAGTCACTTTCTGTTTAAAACAGCTCTCACAGTGCTCAAGGTTGCCCAAAATTATCATCACCATTTAGACTAGACAGCACCTAATCCGAAACAAGTTTGCATGCACTTAACTTTGTCATCAATTGGTATCATTGATTTATCATATAAACTGCATCCCACTGGTTATTCTGGTCCAATTCAACAGAAAGACAATGTTGTTGGTATAATCATTTGTACACTGTATGTGATCAATTTGAACAGTCCAGTAGTTTGAGATCCGTTGGAATGCTAATTGTGTGGTTTATAGTACATACTGTCTTGTCGTTGTCATTGTCAATGGATAGTGACGGTGTATTTCTGTAAATGTGTGCGTGTGTTTGCTTTTGTAAATCTCCCATAAGTAAGCATATAAAACCTGATTTATCTGGCATAGAGATTCGTAGACATATGTTGTAACTCTTGTATTTTATTGGTTGTAATATCAAAACGGTAGCTCTTTATACCTTCCAGGTTGGTGAAAACAGCCCAATAACACGGCATCCAACCCTTTTCTAACTAATGGGTTTTGTATCTGGAAACAAAGATGGTAGTTTCTATGTAATAACGCTGAATCCGTGCAAGGAAAATGCCACATCACCCATTTCTCTTTAGAGCTACTATTATATCTATTCCACGTAAACGTGTCATGTGGCCTTATTTTGTGTAAAGTGACACCAAATTGACCCGGGCCGACCAAAAGCTAAATAACTCGGTCTTTGAACCGTCTTTTTCCTTTTTAGTTAAGTTAGAGCACGTCACCGAATGTCACTTGTCAAATCTTGTGCATATATTTTTTATCAATAAAGAAACCTCTGATAATGAACTGGACTTTGTTTTTTCACTTAAACACTTTAAGACACTTTACACTACATAAGGCCACGTGACAATTTCATGGGGAATGGATTTAACAGTACACAACTAAAGACGAACAGGTAATGTGGCATTTTCCAGCACTGATTCGGCGTTCTTACATAGAAGGTTCCATCTTCCGATTAACAAACCATGGGCTAATTGGGATGACAGGAAAGGATTGGGGGGAAACTACATTGGTAACTACTACTGTAGTTAAAACATAGTTATTACCCTGTTATTACCGAGTGTGAATGTAAAGTGCTGGAACAAAAAAAAGTACTACAAATGCATATCTTACAAACTATTAACATACGATTTCAGACTGAAATGAGTAGAAGTTTAGATCTCTGCTGAGACAAATATAAATAAATAAACATTCCCTAAATTGGTCACAGAAAATCTCCTCATGTTGGGATTTTGGATGTTGTTATGTCATGATTGTGATGGTGTTACAAATGCTACCTACAGGCTTTAGATCTTTGGCCAGATTCCCAAACTTTTTCCAATGGAAAACAAGGAACTTTTCTTATTGGAGTTTCGGTCTGTTTTCTTACGTTTGGTACCTAATGAACACAACCCTGCTCTTCCCCTGCTTGTCTACAGCCTGATTTGTCAGGGTGGTATTGACATCCTAGCACCCTGGTTTTCACCTGTTTAGCGTCTAGAGGGAGGTGTCCCCCTCCCTCTGCCCCTCGCCGGCCCTGGGGGTGGTCCTCTGGCGTTTCCAGACGGCCCCCTTGGGCCTGGGGGATGGGTCACAGCTGCTTTGGGGTTTGGTGCAGCCAACGAAACATCCTTCTGAATATTAACCCCTTTGCTATTAGCTGCTGCTCCTGGACGTTTTGCCACTTTGGGAGATTTGCTTCCCTTCTCGCGCGCTTTCACCTCTGAAAAGGTGAAAAAACGAAAAACAAAGTGGATGTGCATGTACACCTATATACATGTAGCTCTGCTGAGGGGTGATATTATGATACAATTCACTCAAAACAAACTGTTTCTTAAGTTATGTTCATTAAGTGGGTCCACAGTTTTTTTGTGAATGCCCAAAAAACATCCAGCCACCAGGTGGCACTGAGTGGAGACGGCAGGCAGGCAGGCAGGCAGGCAGGTAGGGTAGGCTATGTGAACTGACCTGCTGGGGGCTTCTCTTCCTCCGCAGCAGGGGGGAGCAGAGAGCGGTTGGGCAGGAGGTCCTCCAGGTCCTGCATCACCTGGTTGGTGTTCTCCTTGTTGTTCCTCCTGTTCTTCTCCTCATCTCTAGCCTAACCACAATGCAGATAATACTGCTGCTGTTTCTGCAATCCCCACATCAGCATTGTGTGCATGCATTGACCAACACGTACTTAGTAGCATTATATTGTTTACAGTAAATCATTTAAGGCTTGAGAGACAGCAGTTTAGGTGATCATGCTCATTTACCATTTGCATCTTCTTCTTCAGTTCCAGGTTGGCATTTTGATAGTTTTTAGAGGTCGCATTCAGATAGTAGATGGCCAACCTGCCACAGGATCACAGAAATCTATTTAACCTGTTTTAAACATGGCATGTAATTATGATGATTATGATATTTTACTATGACCATATCTGTGTTGCTGTAGTGTGTGTGTGTGTGTGTGTGTGTGTGTGTGTGTGTGTGTGTGTGTGTGTGTGTGTGTGTGTGTGTGTGTGTGTGTGTGTGTGTGTGTGTGTGTGTGTGTGTGTGTGTGTGCGTGTGCGTGCGTGCGTGCGTGCATACACCATCAGCAGCACTGCTGGTAAGATCAGCCCAGGATTAGTTGCGTAGGTGAAGATATTCCCAATGAATGCTGGTAGGTCGTTCTCTATAGTCTCCATGACGACATTATACATTTGCTCCCTTCCGCTGGTAGACAAGAGATCAGCATTAGATGTGTGCCTAGTGTGTGTGTATGTGTGTCTGTGCGTGTGTATGAGAGACACCTGAAGGGGCCACAGTCGAAGGAGGGCGGCAGGGTCATTATGGTGTAAACCACAGGCAGAAGGCTGAGGAAGAGCACCAGGAGGAGGAGGCCCATGTAGAAGTTGTTGGATTTAGAGGCCTTGAAGACCCTCTCATGGGGAACGTTACAGCTCATCACTGCCCAGCACTGGTAATACATGGAGGTGAGGAGACGCAAGACGTTCAACCCTACCAGGCCAGGGGCGTAGAACGCACCCATCCTGAAACAAACACAAATACAGAAATACAACACAACTTACAGGGTTTGTGGAAATGTGTTGATGGTTTATGTGGTGTCTCATATTTACTCACCAAATCATTCCTTGATTGAATATTAATCCAAGCACGTTGCCGCTGATGTCAAACTCTCCATACGACGGCTAGAATCACATACAAAAAATATTGCAAATCGTGTTAAATAATGTAAACGTAATTCTATTCTCTCTCCCTCTTTCTCTCCCATAGTAATTAACTTAACAGGGCAGTGTCCTGTGTCACTACGTGAAGGATCACCTATCTTGCCGGATGTCACTGCGTGGTATCACTGTTAATTTTGTCAGCATTTTTTTGTTTTAGTCTTGCTCGTTTGACTAAAATAGCTTTTATTATTAGTCACATTTTAGCCCTTACATGCTTCATAGTTTTAGTTTATCAGTCAATTAAAACTCTGGACAATTTTAGTCTTGTTTAAGTAAAATCTTACTCTGTGCATTTTTTTCCGTTGAATAATTCATATTTACCTCTAATTTCCATCACGTGCACATAGCCTTGTCCACCTACTCCTACTATCCCCTCATATAGCTGGCAACATTGCTGTTGTGGCAGATTTTAAACAAAGCCAGCCATGATTTACTATTACTGATAGGCTACAAAGTCTTGGCTACAGGTTAAACAATTTAGGCCTACAGCTCTGATTTTCTCCCCATCATAACCTTGTGATGGGGGGGAAATAATAGCGATTCCCTTAAAATGGGGAATCTAAACTTTCCAACAATGGCAGAATTATTACTAATTATTACAGAAGTACTCCTCATATTCAACAACAGCATTTCCAATAGCCGACCACGAGAGCGGCAACACAGATGAACAAAAGCGCACATACTAATTGAGCTTCTGATGTGATCAAAGCAAAAATAGCCTATATGAAAGTAAGAAAGACTAAACATCATTTTTTCTAGTTGAGGTTAGTTACAATCTGCATCCGTTCAAAGGCGAGACGAGTGACTGCCTGGTAGCTTTGTGTGTGGAGGAGGGCCAGGCAGATCAGCTCATGCAGCCCGCACAACTGAATGACCAATGAGAGGATTGTATTATATTCTGCAAAGGCATGGTTACGATTGGACAAAACAGATCAAAAGGAGCTTCATGTGCAATTGAATGTCCATTAGTCTCACATGGAAGTCCTGTCTCGTTACATTGTCATCAACTAAAATGAAAAGTCATTTGTAATAGTTGTATTTTTTTTCAGGGCATCTTGTCTCGTTATCGTCATTAGTTTTCATAGTTTTCAGTTTTCAGGTAAAATAGGTTGTTGCTGAATATTTTCTGTCATAATTAGTGTTGACGAAATGAACACTGAGGTATCAAGTTTACTTGGAACCAACACATAATGTACTCCCACTTGCAATAAGCAAAGAAAAACACTAGTATTGAGTATTTACATATGTGGTGAATAACGTTGAAACAAGAATATAATTACACACAAATGAAGGGGTAACTGTGAAGAATGATGTATTGATATTGAGTAACTCTACCTTGTTACCATACTATTACCATGTTATTACCACTTTATCCCATATTGTAATGTAAAAGGAGGCAGGTAGCCTAGCTGGTTCAAATCCCCAAGCCTAGTTGAAAAATCTGTCGATATGTCCTTGAGCAAGGCACTGAACCCTAGTTAAGTGTCTGCTAAATGACTAAAATGTCAAAAATGTAATGCTACTGTGGGATTCTGTGTTTTACATTATAGCCATTACCATATATATGATTAAATATTATCTGATGTTGGCTGTTTGAAGTATCTGCATTTGTGTACTTGAGCATCATCATGAGATTAAACAACTGCTTGCTACATCTACTTGCCTGTTTGTGTGTGTGACAAGAACTGAGTAACATGGTGTGACCTGCATGTTGCAAAACTGTAGATAACAGCCCAGCAGATGCTTTGTCCTTGTGTTTGTATGTGACAATATTGAGCACATGGTGTGACTTGCTGTATCTTACAAAGCTGTGGTTAATCAGGTATGGGGAGGGGTGGTCATCACTGAGATGGACAAATACTGAACAACACAATAGCAGGAACTGAGCAACTGTTATAACTAGGGGGTGATACCAGAACAGTGAGAATCTATACATCGACAGAGGGTGAACTCCAAGAAGCGCCAAGAGGCGGGACCAGCCTGAGCGCCTGCGATAGGCTGAGCAAGTCTAAACCACGCTCAGCCTCTACTGTGATAGACATAGTTCCAACCCGTCTGTTGGCCTATCACAGTATATGAACAGCTGTTTTCTTACATCCTGTCAGTTCCCTGTTCTGCCCTGCGTGGTATTACAGTGAGCCCGTATATACGAAAGTTGCATTTGCCATTTATTGCTTAGCTAAAAAAATTACATAGAGTACAATCAGTGACTCAGTGTTATAACTTGTTCTGATACCAGATTAGAATTGACGCAACCCGAACACTACCAAAAACGATTACAATAAAATGGGAACACACACACACATACAGTGGTCTGCAATGCTTTGATAGCCTAGCACGTACAAATCCAGCCTCCAGGTCCCAGCACCAGCAATAGTTGAGGAAACGCACGATCATGGCTCGCACGAAGTCACCAATCAGGATGGTCATATACGTCACCTGGATGTCAGAGACGGTGAGCTTCACAAACTCCTAGAGATACAGCACAGAAAGAAACAGGAAACACCCGGCATGTCACAGACAGCCTAAGTCATATCACTGATGCACAATGAAGGGAAATATTTTCCTGCTCAGGTCAGGTGGAGGAAAAACCAGGATGAAAAACTTAGTGACGAAGGGAAAACGGAGGAAGAACGCATGGAAGCCTCACTATGCCAACGGCGGTCTCCCAGCACGGCCCTCTGATGACATCAGCAGGGTGGATGTCTGGAGGGGGGATGTCAGTAGTGTTGTGGTAGGAGCTATAGTTGGAATAGTACTCATTCAGTCCCCAGATAGTGGCATTCCTAATAGACTTCTCCTTTTCCAACTGTACACATGTTAACACACAAAGACAGGTTCAGGTGAGTAAGTCAAATACACATGCATACAATATGTACTGAACACACACACACACACACACGCGCGCACACACACACACACACACACACACACACACACACACACACACACACACACACACACACACACACACACACACACACACACACACACACACACACACACACACACACACACACACACACACAGTGGCAGTTCTAGCTTGTATGGCTAGAACCGCCTGCCTAGCTCACAATCTAGAATCAGGGTGCCCACTCCGACAAGGTTAATTGACCCACAGTCCCACAAGATGACATGATATCATTGACGTGACGTGCAAATGGGCGCTAGAAAACCAATTGCGCAAGATGCCGCCCTGGGTTGGAGCCCATGTTGCCTATTCCTAAATCCGCCACTGCACACACACACATACATACATACAGGTGAGTAAACACACACATATGCATTTGCAGGTACATGGCACTGACATACTGTCTGGTACCTTTGCGTTGACTTCATCAAAAAGGGCGAACAGAAAGGTGTAGAGGTTCCCGAGGAACAGGGCAAAGATGCGGCCCAGTTGCCACTTGAGGGCGATACGAGGGTGGTACTCCTCCAGCTCAGCGATGGTCTCAAAGAGAGGGGGGCACACCAGCCCCAGCAGTGACATCACAAACTCCACCTGGAAGGTAACACACAACCAATCACCGGGATGAAGGCTAGAAAAACAATTTATTTGTAAAGAGATATTAGCATTCATTATAATTTTAAGCTTTAAATTCATTAACATTTATAACATATCCTATATCATTTAATTTATAAAGTATGTATAACATTTATATAAACATGTATAATCATTTCAATGGCTTATTCATTAAAGTTATTAAGTGAAACCGAAGCGTGGTAATACTTTACAGGGTAAAACTTCATTTTAAATGGTCCTTATTTCAGTGTAATTACATATGTAATTTGAAATGCAATGACCCTTCACTAATCTCCGCCCAGGGTGCACTCACAGATAGGTAATTGAGCCTCCAACTTTAGTCATCTCGATCATCTAGCACATCTGTCCACGAGAGATGTACAACCTTGTGACAGTTGTTACTGAATCGGATGCAGCTGAGAAGAAGCGAAATATTGAATTGGTATATTTAGTGGAAACTTGCACATATGTAACAAGCACAGTAACAAGCATTTGTTGTTACAGGTCTGTAATTACAGACTCCATTTTACCACCAGTTAAATGTTTTTATGAGAGTGTAACTTTGATTTATTACAATTTACTACAATACTTGTTATTGTAATTACACAAATTAAATCTAGAATCGGCTTCCTATTTCGCAACAAAGCATCCTTCACTCATGCTGCCAAACATACCCTCGTAAAACTGACTATCCTACCGATCCTTGACTTTGGCGATGTCATTTACAAAATAGCCTCCAGCACTCTACTCAGCAATTTGGATGCAGTCTATCACAGTCACCATAGCCCCATATACTTACCACCACTGTGACCTGTATGCTCTCGTTGGCTGGCCCTCGCTTCATATTCGTCACCAGACCCACTGGCTCCAAGACATCTATAAGTCTTTGCTAGGTAAAGTCCCGCCATATCTCAGCTCACTGGTCACCATAGCAGCACCCAACTGTAGCACATGCACCGGCAGGTATATTTCAATGGTCACCCCCAAAGTCAATCCCTCCTTTGGCCGCCTTTCCTTCCAGTTCTCTGCTGCCAATGACTGGAACGAATTGCAAAAATCACTGAAGCTGGAGACACATACCGCCCTCTCTAACTTTAAGCACCAGCTGCCAGAGCAGCTCACAGATCACTGCACCTGTACATAGCCCATCTGTAAATAGCCCATCCGTAAATAGCCCATCCAACTACCTCCTCCCCATACTGTTATTTTTTTTCTCTTTTGCACCCCAGTACCTCTACTTGCACATTTATCTTCTGCACATCTACCACTCCGGTGTTTAATTGCTAAATTGTAATTATTTCGCCACTTTGGCCTATTTATTGCCTTACCTCCCTTATCTTACCTCATTAGCACACACTGTATATATACTTTCCTATTGTGTTATTGACTGTATGTTTGTTTATTCCATGTGGAACTGTGATGTTGTTTGTGCCGCACTGCTTTGCTTTATCTTGGCCAGGTTGCAGTTGTAAATGAGAGCGTGTTCTCAACTGGCCTACCTGGTTAAATAAAGGCGAAATTTTAAAAAAATTAATAAAAATTACACTGTAATAAGGACCACATAAAATGAAGCGTTACCCTTTACGGTACGATATATTTTGAATCTTGTGTTCTGAAAGGTTTTTTATCTGTTTCCATAGTTGAACCCTTTTTGGTTCCAGGTAGAACCCTGAGGTTATTCAAAGGTTTCACCTATGTGTTCTAAATAGCACTTTTTTTCTAATACTGAAGAAAACAGGACAAACACAAATGTACATTTCCGGCTCACTGCATTTGATGAGATGAACCATAACACAACATGTACAGTGCTTGCAAATGTATTCAGACAACTTGGATTTCTTCACATTTTATAGTGTTACAAAGTGGTATAAAAATGGATTGTAATTGTTTCGTCAACAATCTACACTAAATACACTGTAATGTCAAAGTGGAAGAAAGATTCCTGTGCTTAGCTCCATCGCGTTTTCTGAAAAACTCCTTTGTGTTTGCCAATGTCAAGTACACCCATACCATAATGCAGCCACCACCATACTTGAAAATAAGGAGGCAGTTACTCAATGATGTGTTATGTTGGATTTGCATTTATGCCAAAAAGTGTATTCCTTTGCTTTGATATTTTGCATTATTACTTTAATGCCTTTTGGAATATTTGTATTCTTCTTTTCACTCATTTGGGTCATTGTTGTGGAGTCACTACAATGTTGTTGATCCATCCTCAGTTTTCTCCGATCACAGCCATTGAGCTCTGTATCTGTTTTAAAATCATCAATGTCCTCATGGTAGCATCCTTGAGCAATTTCATTCCTGTCCTGTTCTGCAGCTCAGTTCAGAAGGATGGCTGTATCTATGATGTGTCTGGGTGGTTCAATACATCATCCACAGCATAATTATTAAATTGACCATGCTTAAAGAGATATTCAATGTCTGATTTGTTATTGTTACCCATTGGGGCGGCAGGGTAGCCTAGTGGTTAAATCTACCAATCACTGCCCTTCTTTATGAGGGTTTCGAAAAGCTCCCTGGTCTTTGTAGTTGAATCTGGGATTGAAATGCAATACTTGACTGAGGGATGTTGTATGTATGGGGGACAGAGGAAAGGTTAGTCATTAAAAATCATGTCAACCACTATTATGTCACACAGAGTGAGTCCACGTAACTTACAGTGGTAAGAAAAAGTATGTGAACCCTTTGGAATTATCTGGATTTCTGCAAAAATTGGTCTTTAAAGTCACAACAAGAGACAAACACAGTCTGCTAATAACACAGAAATTATTGTATTTTTCAGGTCTATATTGAATGCATCATTTAAAGATTCGCAGTGTAGTTTGGAAAAAGTATGTGAACCCCTAGGCTAATGATTTCTCCAAAAGATAATTGGAGTCAGGAGCCAGTTAAACTGGAGTACAATCATTGAGACGAGATTGGAGATGTTGGTTAGAGCTGCCCTGCCCTATAAAAAACACTCACAAAATGTGGGTTTGCTATTCAAAAGAAGCATTGCCTGATGTGAACCATGCCTCGAACAAAAGAGATCTCAGACGTGTTGACTTGCATAAAGCTGGGTTACAAAAGTATCTCTAAAAGCCTTGATGTTTATCAGTCCACGGTAAGACAAATTGTCTATAAATGGAGAAAGTTCAACACTGCTGCTACTCTCCCTAGAAGTGGCCGTCCTGGAAAGATGACTGCAAGGGTACAGAGCAGAATGCTCAATGAGGTTAAGAAGAATCCTAGAGTGTCAGCTAAAGACTTACAGAAATCTCTGGAACTTGCTAACATCTCTGTTGAC
The DNA here is from genome assembly GCF_036934945.1 of Oncorhynchus masou masou. Classification (NCBI taxonomy): domain Eukaryota; kingdom Metazoa; phylum Chordata; class Actinopteri; order Salmoniformes; family Salmonidae; genus Oncorhynchus; species Oncorhynchus masou. The sequence goes on along the minus strand of NC_088236.1, from coordinate 39,842,335 downwards.
GAGTCTACGATACATAAAACGCTAAACAAGAATGGTGTTCATGGGCGGACACCACGGAAGAAGCCACTGCAGTCCAAAAACTTTGCTGCACGTCTGAAATTCGCAAAAGTGCATCTGGATGTTCCACAGCGCTACTGCCAAAATATTCTGTGGACAGATGAAACTAAGGTTGAGTTGTTAGGAAGGAACACACAGCACTATGTGTGGAGAAAAAAAGGCCCAGCACACCAACATCAAAACCTCATCCCAACTGTAATGTATCGTGAAGGGAGGGATCATTGTGGTTTGGAGCTGCTTTGATGCCTCAGGGCCTGGACAGCTTGCTATCATCGACGGAAAAATGAATTCCCAAGTTTATCAAGATATTTTGCAGGAGAATGTTAGGCTAGCTGTCCGCCAATTGAAGCGCAACAAAAGTTGGGTGACAGGACAATGACCCAAAACACAGAAGTAAATCAACAACCGAATGGCTTCAACAGAAGAAAATACACCTTCTGGAGTGGTCCAGTCAGAGTCCTGACCTCAACCCGATTGAGATGCTGTGGCATGATGTCAAGAGAGCGGTTCACACCAGACATCCCAAGAATATTGCTGAACTGAAACAGTTTTGTAAAGAGGAATGGTCCAAAATTCCTCCTGACCGTTGTGCAGGTCTAATCCACAACTACAGAAAACATTTGGTTGAGGTTATTGCTGCCAAAGGAGTGTCAACCAGCTATTAAATCCAAGGCTTCACATACTTTTCCCAACCTGCAATGTGAATGTTTACACAGTGTATTCAATAAAGACATGATAATGTAGAATTGTTTGTGTGTAATTAGTTTAAGCAGACTGTGTTGTCTATTGTTGTGACTTCGATGAAGATCAGATAAAATGTTATGTCCAATTTATGCAGAAGACCAGGTAATTCCAAAGGGTTCACATACTTTTTCTTGCCACTGTATGTGATTTGTTAAGCCACATTTTGCTTCTGAACTAATTTAGACTTGCCTAAAACAAACAGGCTGAATACTTTTATACTTTTGCAAAGCACTGTATCTGATCAAAACAACTGTACCTGCCTCATTCTTTTCAAACCAGGAAAGCTCATCCTGATCTAGGTTGGCAAACTCCTGAGACCTCTTGACCACAAAATAGATGAGGAAGCCACTGCCCCCCAGGCTGCAGAGGATTAAAAAGTTGGCTAGAACCCGCAGGAACCTTCGCAAGTGGATGTTCTCATCCTTCTGGTTCTCCTGTTCGTCTACTATGGATTCCTACCAAGAACAGTTCGGTCAGTGAGAAACACAGAGAATACTTTGTTTGAAGATAGTAAGTGTGTCGGCTCATACGCGTAGTATCTTTTTGCGTGCATATGATTCTTGGGAGATTGAAGATTAGAGCAGGAGAACGGATATTTGCAGAACAATGTTATGGGGAGATTCCATGCCAGGACAGCCCAAAAATATTCTTGATTGTTCTGGCAATTTTCACATATAAACTTCAATGCAGGAAGATGTTTGACATAATTTTTACATTTGTATCAAACGTCATATTTCAGAAAATAATGAAAAAAGTATAAATTTTAGGCCCTTTTCAGACTTATACATGCCTCCTGTAAGACCCTATGATCTGTGATCCGTACATGATACAGACAACTTCGTGGTGCCATTGTTCTCCTTATAGTGTGCTCTGACATATGGAGTATGTCTAGATTCTGAAATACAATTATTCACATTCTAAAAAGGGCTTAAAATGCCCACTTTCATCATGACCCCCCCCCCCGCAAAATAAATGTGATAACAATGTAAAAAAAACATATCTAAGATCCTTCCTCCCACTGAAGTTTCTATGTGAGAATTATAACAATGTGAGGTAGCCAAAATATTTCCAGGCTGTCCTGGTGTAGAATCGTCCTATGTCATAAACAACAGGGCCTACTAGCTATGGATAAGAATTAGCTTCTGCTGTGATTACCTTAAAGCTGGTGGTGATTGAGGCATACTTGTTGTCGGCTGTCTCTGGGTTGCCAATGAGGTAATCCCAGCTGGTGAACATCTTAAATGCGAAGGTGAACTGTCCGTCATCCCCACCGTCTCCTCCCTCGTCCGAGTTACGGGCCATCCTGAGGCACACAGAAGATGGATGTGACATACAGTACACTGTAGCATCAATATTTTAGATACGGGGTGTGAATGTGGATTATAATTTACTGTGTGTGTGTGTGTGTGTGTGTGTGTGTGTGTGTGTGTGTGTGTGTGTGTGTGTGTGTGTGTGTGTGTGTGTGTGTGTGTGTGTGTGTGTGTGTGTGTGTGTGTGTGTGTGTGTGTGTGTGTGTGCGTTATACCCACGTTCTAATGACCACCATCAGGCTGTAGCCGAAGATGCCTACACCAACTAGTAGGTAGGAGAGAGGCAGTCTGAACTGGAGGACTCCGATGGTGCGCTCGTCATTATAGAAACCATAGAACAGAATAGAGTACTTGCAGTAACCCTGTTGGAATTAATTAACCAAAATAATCATGGATGTGTGAAAGCAATCCATCTCAAAGAAAGCGGATGTAGATGCAAAATGATAGTGACAGGTTCTTATGAGATCTGAAATACAGGGAGAACACAAGCAACCATATTGCCTGCAAAAACCATCCCACTGAATAACTTATCAAGGGTCCATCAGAAAAGAGTCAAATACAGAGTTGTGTTCACTTCCTCGACTTACTTTTCACTGCTGCCTGTTGTCAGTCGATGTTACCGGCACTAAGATAAGTTAGCAATTAACATTAAGACTGGGCAGGGTCTTGGCAGTTACCCCGGCGTGGTCCATTGTAGCTCAGTTAGTATAACATGGTGCTTGTTACGCCAGGGTAGTGGGTTTGATTCCCAGGACCACCACTATGAAAATGTATGCCGCACAACTGCAAATTGCTTTAGATAATAGTGTCTGCGAAATGGCATACATTCTTACTGAAAATGTGTAACACTTCACTTAAAGCCTGCAAGTACAATGCATTATCATGCAGTTATTCATGAACATGTATGACAGCTTATGTCTTAAAATCACATTTTTACCTGTATTTTAAAAGTACTGTATGACATCACATTGTATGTATGCTTTTTCATAGGTATAATCATATCAAGTAAACCGGAAGCTGAAGTAGTTTAAGTCTAAACAAGGTTTCTACGTGTGACATCACAAGTCAATTGCTTGGAAGGAAGTGTGTCACTCCAAAGGAAGTAGTAAGTCACTCCAAGATCCTCACACCAAAATCAAGGAGGACAGAGATGTCCATGGCTCTCTCCTGCTCTGCTCTGGGAACAGTTTTTCTGGGAATAGACCCATACGGAAGACCCATCATCACCTCCAGACAGTAGGAAAAGAGGAACAAAAAGAGAGGGAAGTGGGGATTGGGAAAATGAGACAGTGAGTCCTCCTTCGATATCTCTCCATATACTGACCAAATGTACTACAACTGTATTGCAAAACAATGGACTCTGCATTGAAGGTAAAAGCTGCTCACCTCTGGGAGAACCACAAGACCAAACATGAACGCAAACAGGACCAAGTTTAAACCGTACATCCACCGCAAGAAGATGAAGTAGGAAGCCACAGATGACCCAAAGTGACCTGAGGGTTAGAGGTCAAACTCCAAAAGTTACATGATGAATAGATAAAACTACATGACATGAACAAGATAGTAACTCAAATAGCTTTAAATGACAGTACCCACTTTCAACCTCTTTTATCTTTCTTTCCCACGGAATACAGGCTGTTTTGAAATTGTCAAAGTCACGGTTGAACTTGATCATTTTCTGAAGAAGAAAAAAAAGGTTATGAGAGAATATTTGAAAAGACAAGTAAATCACAGAAGTATAGTTCCTGACTAACATATCAGGTTGTAACTGATGTGGGCAACAAACATTCTGCTAATGATATTATGGTCATGACAAATCATGAAGCTAATGATGAACTTATGATTAAAAGTTGTATTGTATGCACGTTATAACTTAAGTCTTAAAGTATATAAATGCAAAATTGCGTGAAGTATGTGTGGACTGAGAAAGGTTACCTTAGCCATCATGACTTTGTAGGCATAGAGCTTCCTCCCTTTGCCCTTTCCCAGAGCCCCCTCGAACTCCTCCACAAACGCCTGGCATTCTCTACAATTTCAACCCATAAAAAAGGATGACCCGTCAACCAACAAAAAAACATATCAATCACTGGCTTGAAGAACCGCCAACCAATGAATCAACTTTTCAACAGGTGAATTTTATTTACCTTTATTTAACTCGGCAAGTCAGTTAAGAACAAATTCTTATTTTCAATGACGGCCTAGGAACAGTGGGTTAACTGCCTTGTTCAGGGGCAGAACAACAGATTTTTACCTTGTCAGCTCAGGGATTCAATCTTGCAACCTTTCGGTTACTAGTCCAACGCTCTAACCACTCGGCTACCTGCCGCCCCAATCATGAATTAGTCACTATTAAATTAAGTAGATGAGAAAACAACCAATCCATCAATCAACACTGTAAATTACTAGTCAGGGAAATTTGGAGGAGGCCATGTGATGAAAGATTATCAACCTGGAAAGACCAGTGATGAGAGGGAATTGGCAAGCTACAGGCAGCTACAACTGCATGCATATTAGACAGTGTTGAGCTCATGAAAAAGTCAAGGCGTCTCATCTGTCTTAATACTGTACAGTGCTTGTGTCCTGACCTGTAAGTGACTGTCAGCTCACAACCCTGGCTGGAATTCAGTGTTTTTTCAACACAGGTCCCAGAGGGCACAAGTCCAGCAGACCTGGTTGATTTTTTAAAAATGTAACCCAACACGGTTAGAAACAAAAAAAGTTCTAAAATGGTTTTATGTTAAGTTAAAAGGATCTACCTGGAACCATAAAAGGGATCTTCTACTGGGACAAACTGAATAACTTTAAATGGTTCTGGGTAGAACCCTTTTAAGAGTGAATGATAGGTGAATACTGGTCAGTGGAGATACACTCAAGTTGTGGAGATACAAGTGAGAAACTGTCTAAAAAAACAACAATTCAAAGAACATCAATCAGCAAAGCCAATTCACAAAACTCCTAAATAGTTCAAAAGTAGATTAAAGGATTTCACACACACTCAAAAATAGTATCAGGCAATGTAGCATCAGACACAATTATGCTTTGATTAAATTAAACAAAAACATATATAGTATATCACAAATAAGATGATAAATAACACACAGGTTGAATCAATGTTGTTTCCACGTCATTTCAATAAAATTAAGTTGAAACAACGTGAAATAATGGCGGTAGTGATAATGGTGCCGGAGGAGATGGCTGCCATTTTATGATCCCCTGACCAGTTGTGCTACTGTGTGTGTTTTATTGCGTTATTTGAAACTTATTTTGTACGTAATGTTTCTGCCACCATCTCTTATGATAGAAAGGAGCTTCTAGATATCAGGACAGCGATTACTCACCTCGTACTAGAAGATTTTTCTTTTTCCTTAACGAGTCTGACGCGTAAAGATTTACTCCAGACACCCGACAAGGCCCTCATCCCCATCATTAGCAGGAGAAAGAGACGGAGATATTGAGGAGGTAGGTCTCTGTGCCTTGTAAGGATCTGATGACGAGTGGGTAATCTGCCTTTACCATCGATCCTATTAGCCAACGTACAGTCATTGGATTATAAAATAGACGAGCTACAAGCACGTATATCCTACGAACGGGACATTAAAAACTGTAATATCTTATGCTTCACCGAGTCATGGCTGAACGACGACATAAATAACATACAGTTGGCAGCTTTAAAGCATTTTCGGCAGGATAGAACAAGACAAGGGGTGGCGGTCTATGTATATTTGTAAACAACAGTTGGTGCACGAAATCTAAGGAAGTCTCAAGGTTTTGCTTTCCTGGGGTAGAGTATCTCAAGATAAGCTGTAGACCACACTATTTACCAAGAGAGTTTTCATCTATATTCTTATTAGCTGTCTATATACCACCACAAACCAATGCTGACACTAAGGCAAGACTCAATGAGCTGTATACGGCCATAAGCAAACAGGAAAATGCTCATCCAGAGGCGGAGCTCCTAGTGACCGAGGACTTTAATGCAGGGAAACTAACATCCGTTTTACCTCAATTCTACCAGCATTTAAATGTGCAACCAGAAGGGGAAAAAACTCGAGACCACCTTTACTCCACACACAGAGACGCAAACAAAGCTCTCCCTCACTCGGCAAATCTGACCATAATTCTTTCCTCCTGATTCCTGCTTACAAGCAAAAACTAAAGCACCAGTGTCTGGTCAATAAAAAAGTGGTCAGATGAGGCAGATGCTAAGCTACAGGACTGTTTTGCTAACACAGACTGGAATATGTTCCGCGATTCTTCCAATGGAATTGAGGAGTACGCCACATCAGTCACTGGCCTCATTAATAAGTGCTTTGATGACGTCGTCCCCACAGTGACGTACGTACATATACCAGCTAGAAGCCATGGATTACAGGCAACATCCGCACTGAGCTAAAGGGTAGAGCTGCCACTTTCAAGGAGCGGGACTCTAATCCGGAAGCTTATAAGAAGTATCTTCACTGACATTTTCAACCTGTCCCTGACTAAGTCTGTAATATCAACATGTTTCAAGCAGACCACCATAGTCCCTGTGCCCAAGAACACTAAGGTCACCTGCCTAAATGACTACCGACCTGTAGCACTCATGTCTGTAGCCATGAAGTGCTTTGAAAGGCTGGTCAAGACTCAAATCAACACCATTATCCCAGAAATCCTAGACCCACTCCAATTTGCATACCGCCCCAACAGATCCACAGATGATGCAATTGTTATTGCACTCCACACTGCCCTTTCCCACCTGGGCAAAAGGAACACCTATGTGAGAATGCTATTCATTGACTACAGCTCAGAGTTCAACACCATAGTGCCCTTGAAGCTCATCACTAAACTAAGGACATTGGGACTAAACACCTCCCTCTGCAACTGGATCCTGGACTACCTGACAGGCTGCCCCAGGTGGTAAGGGTAGGTAACAACACATTCGCCATGCTGATCCTCAACACGGGGGCCCCTCATGGGTGCGTGCTCAGTCCTCTGCTGTACTCCCTGTTCACTCAGGACTGCATGGCCAGGCACGACTCCAACACCATCATTAAGTTTGCCGATGACACAACAGTGGTAGGCCTGATCACTGGCAATAGGGAGGAGGGAGGAGGTCAGAGACCTGGCCATGTGGTGCCAGGACAGCAACCTCTCCCTCAACGTGATCAAGACAAAGGAGATGATTGTGGACTACAGGAAAAGGAGGACCGAGCATGCCCCCATTCTCATCGACGGGTCTATAGTGGAGTAGGTTGAGAGCTTCAAGTTCCTTGGTGTCCACATCACCAACAAACTACCATGGTCCAAACACACCAAGACAGTTGTGAAGAGGGCACGAATAAGCCTATTCCCCCTCAGGAAACTGAAAAGATTTGGCATGGGTCCTGAGATCCTCAAAAGGTTCTACGGCTGCACCATCGAGAGTATGGTTGCATCACTGCCTGCTCTGCCTCCGACTGCAAGGCACTACAGAGGGTATTGCATCCGGCCCAGAACATCACTGGGGCCAAGCTTCCTGCCATCCAGGACCTCTATACCAGGCAGTGTCAGAGAAAGGCCCTGAAATTTGTCAAAGACTCCAGCCACCCTAGTTACAGACTGTTCTCTCTGCTAACACACTGCAAGCGATACCGGAATGCCAAGTCTAGGTCCAAAAGACTTCTTAACACTTATGTTCCTTAAAACTGCATTGTTGATTTAGGGCTTATAAATAAGCATTTCACAACTGTTGTATTCGGCACATGTGACAAATACAATTGGATTTGTTTTGATTTGATTTGAATTGACATGTGTGCCAAGTGACAGTATAAACCTTCAGGAATGTGTAAAGTATTATAGGAAAGAGAAAAACAGCACAGCAAGAGCAAGTCACTATGAGTCATGAAGGCAATCAGACAATGGGAAATTGGCAGAGGAATGCACATGTCATGTGAAATGCGTCCTTTTTGTTTACTTGAGGAGTTTGAGCCTCCTCTTCATGCGCCACGGTTTGTTCCTGAGAGTGGCTATCAGCTTCTTCTTCTCCTCCACCTCCTCCTTCAGAGAAGCCATCTCCCCCTCTGACAGAGAATCCTCGTCCCCTGACTCGCCTGAAGAAGAAGAGCTGTCAGAAGAAAGAGCTGTCACCAAGTGCCAGGGGTCAAGTCAGGGTCAATCACATGTCAACCAGAGTAGAGTTCTAGTTGAGGTGGCCAGTGGCTTTACACAGTGCCGTATTATCATGGTACAAACTCAGAAGGACTTTGGACTTGTCACATAATGTTGAAAAGCATCTGGAAGAACAACAGAAAATACAAAAAGAGAACAGAGCGAGAAATTTGGCGACAAGAGGGGGTATACAGTATGCAAGTCAAATGAGAGACATTATCCAGTAAGCATGTCCATCCATTGAAACTACCAGGCTAGAATCCTTAGTTGCTACATCTATTTTTGGACTTTTAAATGAATGATGTTTACCCACTGATTCTTGAAGAATATAACTTTATTCTAAAATGGATTAAATAGTTTTTTCCACCTCATCAATCTATATACAATACCCCATAATGACAAAGCAAAAACAGGTTTTTAGAAATGTTTGCAAACGGAAATATTACATTTACATAAGTATTCAGACCCTTACTCAGAACTTTGTTCAAACACCTTTGGCAGTGATTACCGAGTCTTCTTGGGTATGACGCTACAAGCTTGGAACACCTGTATTTGAGGAGTTTCTCACATTCTTCTCTGCAGATCCTCTCAAGCTCTGTCAGGTTGGATGCGGAGCGTCGCTGCACAGCTATTTTCAGGTCTCTCCAGAGATGTTCGATCGAGTTCAAGTCTGGGCGCTGGCTTGGCCACTTGCGGACATAGAGAGACTTGTCCCGAAGGAACTCCTGTGTTGTCTTGGATGTGTGCTTAGGGTCGTTGTCCTGTTGGAAGGTGAACCTTCGCCCCAGTCTGAGGTCCTGGGTGCTCTGGAGCAGGTTTTCATCAAGGATCTCTCTGTACTTTGCTCCTTTCATCTTTCCCTCGATCCTGACTAGTCTCCCAGTCCCCGCCGCTGAAGGACATTCTCACAGCATGATGCTGCCACCACCATGTTTCACCGTAGGGATGGTGCCAGGTTTCCTTCAGACTTGACTCTTGGCACTCAGGTCAAAGAGTTTAATCTTGGATTCATCAGATCAGAGAATCTTGTTTCTCATGGTCTTAGAGTCTTTAGGTGCCTTTTGGCAAACTCCAAGCAGGCTGTCATGTGCCTTTTACTGAGGAGTAGCTTCCGTCTGGCCACGCTACCATGAAGGCCTGATTGGTGGAGTGCTACAGAGATGGTTGTCCTTCTGGAAGGTTCTCTTATCGCCACAGAGGACCTCTGGAGCCCTACCAAGGCCCTTCTCCCTCGATTGCTCAGTTTGGCCGGGCGGCCAGCTCTAGGAAGAACCTTGGTGGTTCAAAACTTCTTCCATTTTTGAATGATGGTGGCCATTGTGTTTTTGGGAGTCTTCAATGATGCGGTACCCTTCCCCAGAACTGTGCCTCGACACAATCCTGTCTCGGAGCTCTACGGATAATTTGTTCGACCTCATGGCTTGGCTTTTTGCTCCGACATGTACTCTCAACTGTGGGGCGTTATACAGACAGGTGTGTGCCTTTCCAAATCATGTCCAATCAATTGAATTTACCATAGGTGGACTCCAATCAAGGTGTAGAAACATCTGAAGGATGGTCAATGGAAACAGGACGCACCTGAGCTCAATTTCAAGTCTCATAGCAAAGGGTCTGAATACTTTTATAAATGAGGTATTTCTGCTTTTTTATTTTTTTATACATTTGCAAACATTTCTAAAAACCTGTGTTCACTTTGTCGTTATGCGATATTGTGTGTCGAGTGATGAAGATTTCATTTTATTTAATACATTTTAGAATAAGGCTGTAATGTAACAAAATGTGTCAAATACTTTCATAATGCACTTTAAATGAGCTTAGGTCAACTGTCACACCCCATCAGAACACAACATATACCCTGTTTTTACCACTACAACCTAACTCTATTCTGGTAACAAATTCTGGTTGCCTGTCCCTTTCCAAAACTTTAGTTGTGACATTTTGATAATGTTGACCCGTTTTTAACCAAGGTTCCCATGGATGTCCCTAGGGATGTTCCCATCAGATGGCTATAACGATTTCTCCATAAAGGTTTCGTTAACACATTCTAGACATGTAAAAAAACAAGTATTATTGGATAATTTCCCCAAATATACTTATAACAATTACAGCATGTCCTACTAATGTTTATCAAATACTGTTTTCCGGGGACATTTAAAAAATATGTCAGGGACGTTGTCATGCTAATGTTAGCGGCAAACCATTGGACTCAATCAGGACTCAATCGAAACGTTACCTGATGTTATAGGATCGTTCACTGTGTGAAATGTATTTATTTTTTGCCGAGTGCCAAATAGTGAGCTTGGGTCATTGTCGTAGTATTTTGGAACACTTTAGCGCAACCCCATAACCCAATTTCATAACTCCCTGAAGCAATAACTCAATACAATGAAGGGGCATATACCAACAGAGTCTGTCAGAGTCCTCCCTCATACATGAGGGTGCGTGGAGTGTGGAGATACGTGAGAGAGATGGCCCTCTCAAAGAATACTGCACCTGCTGTACTTTCCATTCTTCTTTTTCTTGTCTTTCCCGTTCCCTTTCTCCTTCCCTCCTTTGCCTTTGGCATCGCCCTTCTTTTCCTTGTTCTGCTCGTCTTTCTGCTTCTTGCTAGTCACTTTTCCGCCTTTCTTTTTCTTCCCTCGTTCCTCCTCCTCCTCCTCCTCCTCACTCTCCTCCTTGACTGCCTTTTTCTTTCTGCCCGCAGCCTTTGTGCCCTTCTGCTTGACGCTTCTGTCGTCTTCCTCCTCCTCTTCCTCGCTGTCCTGGGCACTGGCTTTCTTCTTACGAGCCCTCTTCCTCGGTGCCTCGCCCTGATCCTCCTCTTCCTCTTCATCCTCAGTGGTGGGCAGTTTGCCGTTCCGTCCCCCGGCTCGTGGAGAGGCTTTGGCTTTCCTGTTTCTGTCCCTCCACCTGGCCTCATCTGATACACACACACTCACGTATATATCTCACACAAATATTAACAGACAGACAAAGGCTTCATAGATCCATAGATTGCATTCAAACCTGAACAATTAAACAAACATATAAATCATGCAGGTTGGTAGCCTCCCACTTCCTTTTTTGATGTTTGTTCCATAATTTTGACAACTAAATGTCATAATTATGATGAGGTGTATCTCCCCTTTTGGAATGTCATATTTTTCGAATATCCACAACCAATCAAAGTGAGCTTGACTGTACATACACCCACTCGCAGGAAGTAAGCAAACTCCCATAAACACGCACATCAAACACTTTCTCCATCTTATGACTTACCCTCACTCCCACTGTCTAACTCTCCGTCGATTTCGATTCCCACTATAAAATAAAAACAACATTGTGATGCAACACCACAGGCATCCAGAATATCCACTTTGAACCAACAAAAATACCATAATCTTACTGTTCCTTTATGGCAGTGTGGATTCTGTTACATGACATAGAACATCTAGTAGTACATCTATGTACTGCCTCCATATTTACCACGAGCACCTCAAAGAAAGTGAAGAACTGAATATTCTTCAGCATTCAAGAGAAATCCAAAATAAGAAAGAGGAACAGAATAAATCCAACCCACCATCTTCCATTCTAATTGCAATGTCATTTTTCTTCTGAGAAGGCATTTTGGCTGAGTGTTGTCCTCTTGCTATCTTCTTTGGGTCAGCCTGCTCTCTCCCTCTCAGGCCATGGAGACCTCAGCTAAGCAGATAGCCATCACACCTGTGCAGGCACTCACAGACTCTGACAGTTACACCTGTGTTTGGGCTACTAGACTGGCTGTTTCCCTGACAACCACCAATGATATTTATTGCCCAAGAGATGATAATCTTTAAACCTGAAGGAGAAAGACAAAATCTAAAGGGACAATAAAGGGGTACAAAAGGGATGTCAATAAATAAATAAAACATCAGTTGATAAGACTTACAGCATGTGTGTTGACACACAGATACAGTACACACACCCACACACACACCCACACACACACACACATCAATTCCAACTGAATGCCTTCATGGGTGCATTAGGACCATTATTCACCTGTTTTGCAGCTATAATTTGTTTTGAACAACATTTGGAAAACTCACACCAATATATTCCATCATGTACTGTACGTAACTCTGACTCTGAAATTCGAAACCATTGCACAAATGCTGAAATAAAGGACAGTTCTCATTAAAATTCAATGAACTCTTAAGTACTGTAAGCTTGAGGGGAAAGTGAGACAACAAGCAGCCTCTAATGACATGATCGTGCTATACAAATACTATTATGGGCTCTTGACATGGTAATATCGATGGAAGATGGAATTGGACTGAAAAGAATGAGGGTTGCAACATAACCATTAGTGATACATCTTGGACATCTTGGTCAGAACTAGTTCATGCCATTGTAAGATTAGTGTAACATGTCTCAAAATGCATTTCTGCTCTTGTTGCCAATAAGTCCATTCAGAACATCTACTCGAAACGGTGCCTGAGGAAGGCAGGCAGCATCATCATGGACCCCACACACCCCAGCCACGAACTGTTCCCCCACTTACCGTCGGACAGATGTAGCAGAGCATGAGGTCTGATACCAACAGGCTCAGAGTCCGTCTCTGTCTACAAGCCATCAGACTGCTGAACACTTGAACTGGACTGACCACCTGCACTGATTCTCCACACCTTAGCACACATGCACTCACTCATGCCTCCACCCCCCATACACACACACACACTGTATATACATTCATGCTACACACACATCACAACTGCTGCTACCAGACTGCTATTATACTTCTCAATTTACACTTGCCCCATCCCCCAATACACGTGTATATATTGGACTATAAATAGTGCCTTCCTGTATTATACCTACACTAAAATGTTTATTCTATTCTACTGAGCCATTTACTTTATCTTGATATTGTTATATTTTATTATTTATTATTGTTGTTGCATTGTCAAGAAGGAAGTAAGCAAGTAAGCATTTCGTTGGATAATGTATACCATGCGTATCCCATACATACGACTAAAAAATTTGAAATTGAAAAATTGAAACTAAACAAAGAATACACAATGCACTCGCGCATTAAGCTTCATCCTTCACTGTTAATAAGAATAGCTTGTGTGCTTATGGTGACATGTCAGGGATGACCTGGTGAATAATGCATGGCAACCGGAGACATGTAGCGAAAGCAGCTAACGCAACTCTTCCTGTGATTATGTGGGAATTAATAGGGCATGATGCTGAAACCCAAGCCCCGCTGTATCCCTCCTTCTCTGGGTAACTCTTCTTCTCCCATCCTCTGTCCTTCTCAAGTTCCCGTCGAGACGCGCCACTGTAGATGGACAGTACAAACCATACAGTGAGCCCTTTAAGATCAAAAGAGGAATGTAAGGCTGCTGCATAAATGACGTATTATGCCAGGGAGATATGTATACTGTGGCTAAGAAATGAATACTAATGTAACGTCTGCTTCCAACTCACACCCTCAACCACAGAGATCCCCTGAACGCAGCTCACTTTCCAGCCCACTTTCCATCTCACACTCTCAAACACCTCGATCCCCACGAACGCAGCTCACTCTCCAGATCCCAATCACCTGAATTCTAATCACCTGTTCACACACCTGTATGTCATTATCACACACTATTTAGTTCAGTTCTTTGCACCCCATTACTGTGAGGTATTGGTTGTTTTGTGACACACGTCTTGCTGGGCTCTGTTTTTCCTGTGATTTACTCCTCCCGTGTATGATAGTTTTTGCCTGCCTCGCTAATGACGCCTTTTGCCTATTCCCTGTCTGTACTTTAGCCTAAAGGATTTCCTGTTATCTACCTATTGCCTGATCTCCTGGACTACGTTACTAGCCTTTTCCCTGCCTGTACTGTTTCCTTTTTGGACCCCCTGTGTATTGACCTTCTGCCTGCCCCTGGACCCAGCTACCTGCCTCCTCCTGTGGTCCTTTTCAATAAACACCTGCTGCGCCCTGTGCTTGAAACCAGCTCTCTGTCTCCCCTCGTGTTCATTACAACTAAGTGTATTTTGTGCAGTAAGCTGTTAGTAGCCCATGTGCATAACCCTAATAATTTGGTTCCTTTCCCCCTCATAATTTAGCCTACTGTTCTTACTTGGTGGTGTACATGTAGCCTATAGCCTGTTTTAGAGAAATGTCATCATCAAATATTGTAAGAGCTTTCATTGTCTGTATATATGCCCCCTATATTTATCCTACGGTTCTGACTTGGTGTACAGGGAGAAAACTGTAAGAACAGTGCATGTTCTGAATTCTGTCGCTGTACATTTCAAAAGTGCTGAACAAATAGTTATATTGACTACGTCAGTCCTCGCTCGCTCATCAACAGCTTAATCGAAATTACTGTTTGCCTCTTATCCTCTTATCCGCTCGTCGTCACCTTATGCCAGAGTTTGTACATCTCAATTGTCAGTAGAAACCACAAAGTCAGCCATATCAGCTATTGTTTTTTTTAAGGCAGTTAATGAGGCTGAACGAACTGTTTCACTGCCAGACAAGGCTCCACTGATAGCCAGGTGTAGCAGTGGTAAGGATTCCCTACATAGTTCTGAAAAGAAAGCTCTGCTGTTGGGACAGATTTATGAAGGCCCTAACAGTTTGTGGGCACCGTTTGGCACCATTATAGTGCAATTAATGTATTCTTTAGTGTTGTGTTGTGTAGAGTAGTGTTGTGTTGTGTAGAGCATGCATCAAAAAAATTGGGGGAGTATCCCCTACCAAGATTGACATGCTAAAATCGCCACTGGCCTAAAGTTACTACATAGGACACAATAAAGGAAATCAATTACTGGTCAAAATCTAAATACTGCTCCTAGCGTTGATCAAAGCTCAGAACACTTATATTCTTGATCTGACTGAGTTCTAATCGCGTTTGCCTCTTTGTGAACCAGTTGAATCATGAACAATGGTTTCTTAGTTATGTTCGCCAAAGTTTCCTCCTGGATTTGCCTTTTTAGCAGCACATTCACCACTCTCTCAAACGGCTAACTCGGACCGCTCGCGGCTCAGGCTGAGGGCCTACGTGAAACAAACTACCCCAGCTCGTAGTTGGTTCATAAAGGCAACTAGAGATCCTGCTGACAGTGTGTCTACAGACATGACCAAAACAAACAAAAAACGGCTCGGAGAATGACTGCACAACTGGTAAATAGTCACTTATAGATAATATTGCCTGCAGAGACTTCTATTGCGAGTAAAGTTCAGGTGTACTTCTGTCTGTAATAAAGATATTTTGTGTGGGGGAAAACTCATTCTGATTGGCTGGGCATGGCTCCCCAGTGGGTGGGTCTATGCCCTCCAAGGTCCACCCATGACCACACCCCTGCCCAGTCATGTGAAATCCATAGAGGAAGCAGAGGAGAAAGAGAGTGAGAAAGAGGTTAGTACAGTGGTTCCCAAACTTGTGGCCCATGTAGCATCCCCTGAGAAAATCTGTACTTTATCTTATGAAAAAAGTTAGGGGGAAAAACGCTGTTTCAATATGAACATCATCATGTGGCCTTTCTTCCCTATAGGCCGACATTAAAATGCAATCAACATCAAACAATACAGTTATAAAAATGTCCTAGGTTTTTGTTTAGCCGCTGATGCTACTGTACGTGTCAGTGAATCATTTCTCATATTTCCCGCCTTTCAGGAGTATCAACATCACAATTGTATAGCTAATAGGCTAAGTGTTTATAGATGGACTGAGGGGAATGAACCTGCAGCAGCCAAGTTCCCCCTACGAGACCTCCAACACCCCTTCCAGTAACATCTGGTATCCCATCCAGGGACCGACCAGGACCGACCTGGCTAACTTCAAAGGCAAGCCAGCAATTGGATGCAGGGTGATTCCTGTTCAACATGTTTTCCTGGACCAGTTGATCTGGGGATCATGGTTCCATTTACTAAAAGTTCTTAACTACTGTTTTTAGACCTGTTGAGTTATGGACCTTTTGAGAATGGATGAAATTCTGCACACAACCTCTGACATCTGATTGGACAAGAAAATAAAGTAGACAGGAGGCCAGGTGGGAGAGAGAAATCAGTGCCTGTGATGCTCTGATGTTTCACTCTGCCCTTCATTACCGGTTGTACTATAACATTGAGATATCCGGTAATCTAGAACCATGCGGTCACAGTTCAGATATCCTGCCCATTGTACAAACATGGCGGGAGACTAGGAGGTAGCCAAACAGAGCAAGGTTGGGTTGAGATAGCGGGCACAATGGTAGCTGATTACCCATATTGGGGGTAAGGTAACTGTGCCTTTGGATGATCCAGAATATACTATACTAACCTTGCGAATGAGCTCATGAAATGCATGAACCACGCTTGTGTCTTCTGTTGGGACGGAAGACAAAATATTTCTTCACCAAAGAAACCAACCGGACCACCAATCATTTAAACGTTTGTGTGGGAAAAATGGAGCATAAAGGCCCTGCGCTTTCTTAAGATCTCAAATAACTCAAATGAATACTTAATGATAACTGTCTATGAATTGAACATGAGCATTTGCAATGTTAATGGATTGTATTATGCGCCAGTTCTGGAATGAATAAATGTTAATGACATTATAGGATTGATTTCTCATGGTTCCTTTGAATTGGTTGAGTTGGGGATGATACTAAAATAAGTCGGAGAAGCAATGCACATTAGGTTTGTGTTTGACGACTGTTTGGGATAGAGATCAACACCTTCAAATGAAGGTTTTATTAAAGCCATGCAAGCTACAGTAATTAGATGTTGGTAGCTATATTACCCCAGATATCACAGAGGAGGAATGACAGGATGATTAACAGATAAAAACCAGTGTCCAATCAGTGCACCAGAGTTAAGATATTGGGACACTTAGTATGTGGATCTGAGGACAGGGACACTCAATGAGTATGTGAAGCTTGGATTACTACAGAGATACTTGTTCAGGCCAAGGACCTTTGGTAAAGTTAACTGTGGTGCATGTCCAACGCGTTAATTTGTGGGAATTGTGTCCTTGTTTCCTTAATAGGTTTGCTTGATGGGAGCTGTCTCTCATTACCAAGTCACTGAAAACAGTCAGCATTTCAAGTTGATCATTGTATCCTGTTTTGAATATACATGTACAAAGGGACATACATTGAATGATATTCCCCCTATGATGTAACCCTGCAGTTAAAATCAGAATTGGCAGAGGGGGAATTATTCCTATAATCTGCTCACAGACAACTTCTAAAACTGCTGGCCAACCAAGAACATTCCCTAAATTGATGGTCTTTCAGTGTTTAGTTTAGATCTTCCCAAACTGAGTCCTGGGGACCCCAAGGAGTGCACGGTTAGTCTTGATGATTAATTGATCATTTAGATCAGCAGTGTAGTGCTAAGCCAAAAACAAAGATGTGCACCCTTGGGGTTCCAAGGACAGAGTTGGGGAAACCCTAGTTTAGTGCTTTAATAACTCTCCACAATGTCAGGTCCTTGTAAAACCGGATAATGTAATAACACAGGATATTATGTATGAACTCATCAGGTCCTGTCAATGCCAAATACATGTTATGTAGCTTGGTGTGCAGAATAGAATAACAAATTAATAAGAAATTAGAAAGCATAAATTAATCTATCACCAATTCAAAAAGTTACATTTTTACAGTCACAATTCACATAACACTGTTTGAATAAAGGTCCATTAGAACTGTAATGTACAACCTGGTAATAAGGAATCAACTATTACCGGTCATGATACCTCTGGTGTTAAAGTTACTTCAGCAGTCTTTTACTGTCAGTCTGCCTCTGAAATCAGAGTGACGTTTGTATATACGGGGAGGTCTGTGTCTGTCTATAAAGTGCTTGCCATTTCCACATCTGTAACAGCAGTCATACTCAGTGTCTCTGGGAGTTTGGAACCCTCTGAACAGTGGGTGCTGGTTGCCACTGGTGACCTGGTAGGGGCCCAGGGATTCTGTGGCCCCTCGGGGCCGGGGGGCTGGTGGCAGAAGGGGGAATTTGATGATCTCTCTTTCCTTGATGTGCTCTGTGTTCCCCACCCTTCTTTTCTCTATCTTCTTATAAAGGGACAAGGGGAGAGGAGAGGTATGATCACATAACTTGGTGCGAATCAAATTTTCAGATACCAAACAAAAACAAAACTGCTAACTAAATGTCCTGTCACAGTATTCTTCTCACCCGTATAAGATCGCTGAGAGGCGTTGTTGTTTCTCTGTTGCCGTGGTGCTTCTGAACGAGCTTTTTGAGCCTCCTCTAAATCCATGGCAGCTTTCAGTGCTGCCATTTTAGTCTTCTTCTTATTCTCTTCATTTTGCTGGAAGTAAAGAAGCAGCTACTATACAGGAATGGCCCCAAACTTTCTGATCGAGATTACAGGGATCACGGATTGTTTAGTTTAAGCAGTGTGGATGTGGATCCATAACTGACTCTAATTCCCCACCTGAAAAAATATGACTGGCCTCTCTGTCTCCTGCTGATATGTGTGATATTTGAAATATTGTAGCTTAAAATATACTCTCATATCCTAAATAACTGACACTTCCCTGTAACATTTTGAAATATTTATTGAAATCGCAGCAAAATGGGCTGTCCATCTGCATGCAGGTAGGCTGTGGGACCCTTGTTATTGACGAGTGTGTAGATTTGATCAGTTTAGAGAAATTATATACTCTGGCAATTGCTGCTCTCTGGTGGACAGACTATGTCAGTGCAAGTACCACACAGGGAATATAATAGATACCGTATCAGCGTCAGAACCTTATTGATGGTATTATTGACTCACGGTTTGAAGCTTCTTCTTTAACTCCAGGTTGGCTTGCTTGTAGCTTTTGGATGTAGACTGCAAGTAATAAATGGCCAAACTGTGTGTGGGGGGGGGGGACGACAAACACCAAATATTTTATTTTACATTGTATACAGACTGGGGACTGCCCTGTGAATCGTTAGCACTGACTACTCACACCATCAGCAGTAGGAAAGGCAGCACCAGGCCAGGGTTGGAGGCGTAGCTGAACACCTTCCCAAACCAGGCAGGGAAATCAGATTCCAGCGTCTCCTGGATCACATCAAACATGCGGCTCTTCCCACTGCAGTGGAGCAATCAGAGATGAGAAACTGTCATCACACAACAAACAACTGGAGTGCGTGTGTGTGTGTGTGTGTGTGTGTGTGTGTGTGTGTGTGTGTGTGTGTGTGTGTGTGTGTGTGTGTGTGTGTGTGTGTGTGTGTGTGTGTGTGTGTGTGTGTGTGTGTGTGTGTGTTTACATGCATGTCTTGTCATATACAGAATGCAGGTGTTTTTCTGTTACCTGAAGGGGCCACAGTCGAAGGAGGGGGGGATAGTGACTATGGTGTAGATGGCGGGCAGTGTTGAGAGGAAAAGGATGACCAGTAGCATAGCCATGTAGAAGTTGTTGGAGCCCGAGGCCTTGAACACCCTCTCCTGAGGAACATTACAGCACATGACGGCCCAGCACTGCAGGTACATTGACACATGCAGTCTCAGCACGTTCAGAGCAGGCAGGCACGGGGCATAGAACGCACCCATCCTAGCAGAAAGAGAAAGGAGGGAGTTCATCCTTAAAGGGGGGGGGGGGTTCTGCCAAACATATGGAGTTGTTTTAAGATGGTCATACCAAGGATCATTTTAGCTATTTGATTGTGAACTTTAGGATCCTTTAAGTATACACCAAAAAAAGATGTACAAAATATTTGATGAAACACTGAATTTGGCCTTACTGCTATTAGCCCATAGAAACACATTTTATTTACAGATTCAGAAATGGAAAAACAGATTCTAACATTTTTATCAAAAGGAAGTTTGTTTTAAAGATACAAGACGAGTATTATTAGCATTATTAAGATCATGATCCAAATTATTCATTTTTAACCATATAAAAATAGATTCCATACCAGATGCCATTCCACTTCTATACTTCCATTAATTTGTTCAACTGGTACCGGACTAACTAGACGAGTTATTCGTGGGTAGGCCAAACCGTTCGGACGCTGCAGACGTTTCTGTGAGAAGATCGATTATCGGGATGTCTCATTGTCTGACAAACATCGCTGTAGCTCGGCCACCTTCCACCGCAGACGCGGAAGATCGGCATTGGCGGAGATGTGGGCAAAACTAGATATCTCTAGTTTAAACAGGCAGATTTTTATTCGGATTTTTGTATTATGCTTATTAGATATATGCGGTGCGCGCACATCGACTCTAGGGGGTTTAAACAAGCATATGATAGCGATGGACTGTCACGTAGAGCAGGTGTTTTGGAATGTGATATCGCACACTGCTTACTTGCAAGTTTCATTTATTTATTTAAAATGCCAACATTTTGGACCACTTGTTTTTAAATGGATAAATATCTGTCTATTTTTGTACATCAGCCCCTGTATCGGTTCATTTAATTCTACATACGAGTGGGACACCTAGCCTTACTTTACTATCAGAAGGCCTCTCATACGTGGAGGTGCCACAATAAGATTACAGCAGTTACCGCCTACCATATCATTCCTTGGTTGAAGATCAGGCCCAGGACATTCCCACTGACATCGAACTCTGAGTAGGAGGGCTTACACAAAGGAAAACAAGAATAGTCCATGTCGGTGCAATTCATCAAATCAACGACCAAATCAGTAACACTTGAAGGGGCTATACATAAAGGCATTATAAACTGGTTGGTCCGAGCCCTGAATGCTGATTGGCTGAAAGCCGTGGAAAATCAGACTGTATATCACGATGTATGACAAAACATTTATTTTTACGGTTCTAATTAAGTTTATAATAGCAATAAGGCACCTCAGGGGTTTGTGGTATATGGCCAATATACCACGGCTAAGGGCTGTATCCAGGCACTCTGCGTTGTGTCGTGCTTAAGAACAGCCCTTAGCCGTGGTATATTGGCCGTATACCACACCCCCTCTGGCCTTATTGCTTAATTATAACACATCTCTGAAACCAGTCATGGCACCTTTATGTGTTTTGCAGTATCATTCATAACAACCTTCATCCCACATTTATTCAACATCATTCAACAGACCAGACTTCAAGTAAAGTGTTACCCCAAAAGCAATATCAATGCAATGACAAAACGGACTTGAAGTGTGGCTGAAACAGATTTCAAGCCTAAATACAGAGTAGAGCAAAGTGGTCAATCCAGAGACTCACAAATCCAGCCTCCAAGTCCCAACACCAGCAGTAGTTGAGGAAACGCACCAGCACAGCACGCAAGAAGTCCCCGATCAGAAGCGTGATGTAGGTTGTCATAGTATCCGACACAATGAGTCGGACAAATTCCTACATATTCCCAAAGTATATTAAATGGCAAATAATACACACGTCATCCCAGTACATTTACACTGTAAAAACGATACTAAACATACACACAAGAATCATGAATGTATAAATAAGCTATTTATCATTACCAGACCTGGATTCAAATAGTATTTAACCATTCATTACCTGTCCCACCATGGTTTCCCAGCAGGGTCCTCGTGGGATGTCGGCAGGGTGGACGGTGATGGGAGGAGCTGTGCTATTCGCTCCCAGGGTCCCATTATACAGACTGGCCTCCCATATAGTCATATTAAGCTTCAGCACCTCCTCCTCCTCCCGCTTAAATCAACAAAAACAAAACATTTAGTGCTCAATTTAAAGACAGGTGTCGTATCAGCCTGTTTCCCCATCTACAGTAATAGTGGGTCGATACTTGCATATGGAAACCTCAGGTTTAAACCAGATGTTTAACCCAGCTGCAGGTTAAGACTAGTAACTCATTTGTTTCCTTTGTGGGGGAAAAAACAAAGGAACATGAGAGGGTTACACTTGTTCTCATAAAAGTGAAAACTAGATGATGATTAAACAGTGTAAAATAATCATCTGAAAATAACCATAGAATACGTTTTGGGGTCATTCGTATTCCTATTGTTAAAAACCCTTTACAAAGTGTTCAAGGAACCTTAGAGGGTTGTTGGTAGAACCATTAGAAGATAAAAAATATGTTAGGTAGAACCCTTCATGGGGGTACATGGTATAACTAGCCACAGGCTTCCAGATTTACTTTGAGGTTGATCTCATCCATGAGTGCGATGATGAAGGTGTAGAGGTTCCCCAGGAATAGGGCGAAGATGCGTCCCAGCTGCCACTGTAGAGCAATGCGGGGGTGATAGTTCTCTAGTGCACTGATCACATCAAACAGCATGGGACAGAACATCCCCAGGAGAGACATCACCATGTTCACCTGACAGACAATAACACGCATACAATACAGTATACTGTTATTCACACCTATGAATAAATGAATATAAACTCAATCACACAGACACGCAAGAGCATACAGATCGCACAAATAAACATAATTAATCAAGGTACTGATTGCAAACACATGTAAATCAGAAAAGGCTGGTGGGAGGAGCTATATGAGGACTGGAGCTATATGAGGACTGGAGCTATATGAGGACTGGAGCTATATGAGGACTGGAGCTATATGAGGACTGGAGCTATATGAGGACAGGAGCTATATGAGGACTGGAGCTATATGAGGACTGGAGCTATATGAGGACAGGAGCTATATGAGGACAGGAGCTATATGAGGACTGGAGCTATATGAGGACTGGAGCTATATGAGGACAGGAGCTATATGAGGACTGGAGCTATATGAGGACAGGAGCTATATGAGGACAGGAGCTATATGAGGACTGGAGCTATATGAGGACTGGAGCTATATGAGGACTGGAGCTATATGAGGACTGGAGCTATATGAGGACAGGAGCTATATGAGGACTGGAGCTATATGAGGACTGGAGCTATATGAGGACAGGAGCTATATGAGGACTGGAGCTATATGAGGACTGGAGCTATATGAGGACTGGAGCTATATGAGGTCTGGAGCTATATGAGGACAGGAGCTATATGAGGACAGGAGCTATATGAGGACTGGAGCTATATGAGGACTGGAGCTATATGAGGACTGGAGCTATATGAGGACTGGAGCTATATGAGGACAGGGGCTATATGAGGACTGGAGCTATATGAGGACTGGAGCTATATGAGGACTGGAGCTATATGAGGACTGGAGCTATATGAGGACAGGAGCTATATGAGGACAGGAGCTATATGAGGACAGGAGCTATATGAGGACTGGAGCCATATGAGGACAGGAGCTATATGAGGACTGGAGCTATATGAGGACTGGAGCTATATGAGGACGGGCTCATTGTAATGGCTGGAATGCAATTGATGAAACGGAGTAAAACAGGTGGTTTCCATATCTTTGATGTGCATGATACTGTTCCATTTATACCATTCTAGCCTTTAAAATGAGCCCATCTTCCTACCAGCCTCCTCTAAGTCAAACACACACACACACATACACACACACACTTGTACCTCATTCCTCTCCCACCAGCTATGGCTCTCCAGACCCTCTAAAGCAAACTTCTGGGAGCGACGCACCACAAAGTAGATGAGATATCCACTTCCTGCTAGACAGCACAGCACCAGGAAGTTGGCCAGAACCCGCAGAAAACGAGTCAAGTGGATGTTGTCATCCTTCCTGCTCTCCTGTTCCTCCAGAATGGCCTCCTAGGAAGTTGGCATCACAAGGGCAAAGAACACACACACACATATACGCAGACACACATGCACAAACACACACAGACACACACACAGAGAGACAACCAATCAAACATTACCATACATAAACTAATGTAAAACAGGGTAGAGGTGCCTTTATTAAAGTATACAGAGTTGTCATGTGAAATGTGTATGCTTTCCTATTGGTCCGTTTGAATGAATTGCTTGTGTGCTCTGATTTGATGCAGGAGTGGCTCTGGAGAATGCACATCTACCTGTTCCTACAAAATGGTACTGCCTTTCCTGAACGGGATAGAACTGCTGTTGTCTCCGAGTCCCACACCAGGTAGCTGCAAGCTGACATTCATTCACAGTTGACAAATCTTCTGTCCAGTCTCTGTGTTGTGTGCGTGTTCATTGTAAAAGGGTCTATCAGAGTACCAAACGTGTACACGTACGCAGCAGTGTTCTAGAATATTGGATGGTTCCGACCTTCGAATTATCAGCGCAGCTCAAGAGATGTCTGTCAACACATTCAAATGAATAGAGGATGCGTACTGGGAGACTCAGATATGGGACTCTTACTAGATGTGTTGTGTGAAGTTTGCTGTACTTAGACTTGTTATCCTGATATGTGCTGTACCTGAGCTACACTACTTGAGAATTGCATATTGCATGTTACACTGAAATGATTATATCTACCTTTTGATTGCCACTTTAAGCCCGTCAGCCTGTACAGCTTAGAAAACTATTTTAACCTCAGTTGTTTGTAATAAACAACATTTTTGATAATCCTGTGTTGTGTGAATTCCATACTGGTACCCAGTTCAGAGGGGTATCCTATGAAGCAAGCTAGATCTACTCAGGGAAGGGCCAGACTACCACATTTGGGGGGTGTTTATTAATATACAAGCACCTTTGTCCCACACCTAATACTATTTGTATTTTATTAAGTCATTCAAAAGTTACATTTGCGTGACGTTTCAAGTGCGTTATTTCATTACTAAATGTGTCATGTGATATTTTAGCATGACTATTTTTAACGCACAAAAAAAAACATTTAATAAAATATTTAATCAGTCGTCTTAATCAAACGAAGGGGATGATGACACAATCTTCGCGAGAGGGACTGAGAGAGGGAATCTGATTTCATTGGTCCTCTACTCGCAGCACCGTCATTTCATTCAGGGTAAGTGGAGTCAGCTGTGACTTAGCCTGCCCCGGAGCAGTTAGTTCTGAGGGATTCGTTGCCATAGAAATGTACATGGCTAAAAGGTGAGCCACTCTTGTATGACTGGTTATCCCGAGTTGAATTCAAAAGTTGACCAAAGTTACCTCGCTAACTCCTCAACCCTGTTTCGTATGATACCCCCCTAGGTCTCTATTGACCCTATCCTAGTCCCTGTGGTTCTTACACTAACATGTGTTTACCTTAAAGCTGGTGGTGATGGAGGCAAACTTGTTGTCGGCTGTCTCAGGGTTGCCGATGAGGTAATCCCAGCTGGTGAACATCTTCCAGCTGAAATTGAAGCTGTTGTTGTCTCCGCCCCCGTCCTCATTAGCATTCCGGGCCATACTTTAACACGTTTCATAATGAATAGAAGAAGCGTCAAACAATAACATCATCAGAAATCATCAGATTTGACCGGGACTCTATCTGTTTCTCACTGGAAATGTGATCAACGTTTCAATTTTTTTTTGTCATAATTGGCAGAAAGTGCACACACCAGGGTCATTTTGATTAGGCACCAAATGGAATACAACAGACTGAAACAGAGAAGGACCTGGACTTGTCCAATACGAAACGAAACGCTCATTTTAATTTCCTGTTTTTGCACAACCTTGTCAAAGTCACCTGGTGTGTGGGGGAGGGGGGGGGGACCAGTAAACATACAGGTACTCACGTCCTTATCACAACCATATAGCTATAGGCCACAGTTCCCACGCCAACCAGGAAGTAGGAGAGGGGCATGCGGAACTTGAGCCAGCCAATGGCGCGCTGGCTGTTGTAGTAGCCATAAAAGAGGACAGAATACTGGGCGTAGCCCTGGGACACACACATGATTCAGATTTCATTCAGTATTAACAACTTCTTGACAACTTTAAAAACACCACGCACGCTGTGCGGCGCACACACACATAGAGAGTCATGTTAGTGGTAACATTACACAGTGGTCACATTACACAAATAAACAATTAGTAATGACCCCAAAGTCCCATAGGACAGCAAAGTCCATGGCGTTGGCTTCGTCAGCTCTAGGGACAGTCTTTCTGGGCATGCTACCATACGGCCTGCCCATCAGAGCCTAGACAGAGATAAAGAGTTAAAGCATCTGAAGGTCCTTGAGATGCTACTAAAGCCTGCCCACTAAGACATCATTTCAACGTTTAGTTTTGATTTACATTTGGTTGAGTTGTCAACTAACATGAATACAACCTGAAATAAACAACAAAGATGTCACCATGTCATTGGGTTTAGGTGAAAAGTTGGGAGAAAATCACATGAAATGTCCTTGCGTTGATTACTTTTTGCAAATCCAATCAGTTTTCTGCATTGATTCAATGTCATCTCATTGAATTGTTTTATTGAAATGATGTGGAAACAACGTTGATTCAACCAGTTTTTGCTCAGTGAGTGGGGCCTCCTTTATAAATAAATACAAATTCTTCATTTTCATATAAAATTACTGTATATGAGGAAATGTGAATTATACCATGTCTACACCGAAGTCACAAAATTCAGGCCTTAAATTCTGGCCCCAATTCTGATTTGAAGATCAAATGGCCCCCTACCTCTGGCACCATGACCAGACCAAACGTCAGCCCAAAGAGGATCATGTTGATGCCATACATCCACCTCAGGAATATGAAGTAGGAGGCAACCGAGGAGCCAAAATGGCCTGTAGGAGGCACAAAGCACAGTCATATATGGTACTGTGTTTCATCACACTGAGGAGAATTACATAAATCAGTCGATCACAGAGTGACTTCCAAGGACTCCAAGGGGGTAGGCAAGAGGGCCCCCGGGGGTCCTCAAAAAAGTGATACACAAATTAGAGAAACAGCAAAGTCCATGGCAAAGTCCATGGTAAGGAACAGAGGTAGCTAGCTGTGTGCTAACCTTTTCAGCGAGGTTGAAAAATAAAAGACAACCAGGAAGCACCAACAAAACCGTGCAAGGATACAAAAGGAAGAGGTAAGAGACATACTTACTCTCAATCTCTTTGATTTTCATCTCCCATGGAACACAAGCAGTTTTGAAGTTTTCAAAGTCCCTCTGAAACTTCATCCATTTCTAACAGCAAAACCAGCAGTGTCATGGAATAGATCCCACATAGGCTTGCTGACTATACTTGTGTTGTAAAGGATCATAGATAACTGGTAGCATAAACATAACACAATAAAGAACACATAAAAACACTGGTCCAAGTATCGACAAATCAATGCCTTTGTCACCTATAACAGATGACTGTCCTCACCTTCAACATCATGACTTTATATGCATACAATTTTCTGCTCTTTCCTTTCCCAAGAGCTCCCTCATATTTCTCCACAAACTCATGGGACTCCCTGTGAAATATGAGTCAGGATTAGTTACTGGTACCGGTACTGGTAAAATAAATATAATCATATTGCACCATACGCCATGCTATGGCTACTCGGTGCTCCTCCAACGTGCTAAACAAGCTTCCTGGTTCCATTACATACCAACAGCTACATTTATACCCTTTTCACACTACTGAGCCGAGCCAAACAAAGCCGGGCTGTAATGTGCTGGCCTGGCTATGCATCGACTGTAATTGCAGGGACCATGCTGGAAAGGACAATGTGACAGGGAAATATCTGAGACCACAAAATATGTTTTTGGAATCGAGACATATTGTAGAGATGGATGGACTTGCCACAAAGCCTGTTTTAGCATGGACAGTGCCATGGGAGGCTTTCAACATTCTACATTAGTCAACTGGGTGAGACTTTCCATGGGTTAAGGAAGGATCACTCAATTCCATCCAGGTCAGCGGGAGAGATCAGCCAATGAATCATACTCCTGGGCAACCATCCCAGCATTGCAGGTGGCAGTAAATTACTAAACCTGTTCAGACTATGGCCTTTTCTCAATTGCATGCTCCTCGCATCCTCTCTCCTCACCTCTTTCTCAAAGTCCATTGGATGAGAAAGACAGATGTCCCTTTCAGTTTGTTTATTAACCGCCAATTAATCCACAGAAGTAGAAGAAATGGACAGCATTAAAAAGGCGATAGCACTCAATGGCACTGCCCACCGAGGTGTCTAATGGCAAAGATAGGTGTGCCCTCTCTCCATTTTCATGGGTCAACTCGACACAATAGTGTGAAAGGGGTAATAGTTTAGGGGCTGGGGAAATGCATTTGCTTTAGAGTTGGGGTTATCTCAGCACCGTAGAGTTAGCAGTTTCTTCCTCATGGGCCAAGGCTTTCCTCTTAGGGTCGAGATAAGTTTCTTTCTCTCATCCACTTCCTCCTTCAGCTTCTCCAACTCCTCGGGAGACAAGACCTCTGGTTTCTCCTCTCCCACTTTATCTTCCTCATCCTCCTCTTCCTCTGATGACTCATGCTCCGCACTGAGACAGTAAGAAAAGTCATTTTGTTTTTGTTTGTAAGGTTGGTGAAGGTAGAGGGCAACATTTTTGTCACACAAAAGATAAATATAGAGATTCTTATCTGCAATCCGCAATTTAATGTGAAACTTTTTTTAAACAACGTGCATCATGACAAGCCAATTATTTAACCATGAAGAGTTTAGTACCCTGCACAAGGAATGTCATGATTCACATGTGATGATGGGTTGTGAGCTGTATATAAACGTGCAATGGATAACTCCAGAGTGGCTCAATGGTCTAAGGCACTGCATCTCAGTGCTAGAGGAGTCACTACAGACCGTTTCAATTCCAGGCTGTATCGCAACCAGCCGTGATTGGGAGTCCCGTAGGGCTGTGCACAATTGGCCCAGCGTCGTCTGGGTTAGGGTTTGGCCGGGGTAGGCCGCCATTGTAAATAAGAATTTGTGCTTAACTGAATTGCCTGGTTGCATTTTTAAAACCTTCACTGCCCTTTGCTCATACAAAATCTTAGTCACAATGTTTTGAAATGTAAAATGCAATGCAAGATTGTACACACAGGACCTTACCTTGTCTCAAACTTTTTTTTCTTTTGTTTCTTCTCAACTGTCTCTCCTCTTCCATTGTCCTCCTTTTTCCCGCCTTTTTCTGAGCGTCCATTTTTCCTCTTCTCCTCGGTATCCCCATCCTCCTCTCCTACAACCTCTATCTCATTTTGCTCCAGTTTTCTGGTGTTTTCATTGCTGAAATTCTTTTGAGTTTTAGCAACCGTGTCATTCT
Organism: Oncorhynchus masou masou; assembly: GCF_036934945.1. NCBI lineage: Eukaryota > Metazoa > Chordata > Actinopteri > Salmoniformes > Salmonidae > Oncorhynchus > Oncorhynchus masou. The sequence goes on along the minus strand of NC_088236.1, from coordinate 39,813,179 downwards.
TCACTTCTTCCTGCCTCTCATCCTCTCCCCCTTTCCATTTCCCTTTCCCCTCCTTATTCCTCTTTTTCTGTCCTCTCCTCTCCTCTCTTCCTGGTCTGTCCTCCAATTCCTTTCCTTCTTTTCTTGCACTGGAAGCTCTTCTTGCTACATTTCTTCTTCTCTTTCTGTCCCTCTCTTTCTTTCTCTCCTTCTCTTTTGCCCTCTCCTGCCTCCCATCAGAGTCAATAACTGTGTCCTCTTCATCTGCGGTAAAAACAAAAAACAGAGACATGGCGTCATCGTCATACCAATATTTTAACCAAACAATAATATTAGAACTAAACAATACGAAACAGGAAACGAATGAAGGGGTATCTCCTGCCTCCTAAAGTTTCTTTGAAAACACATTCACTGCTAGAATGAGATGAAAGAGAGGGAAAGGAGATAGACATGCCAGTAGGTGACAGATAACCAACCCCAAAAATGTGCCCTGTGAGATCTGAGTGGAATTTAGATGTTCATTTTATATTAGATCCACCTTGCCCTCTGATAGGCTAGGTGTAATTTTCACCATATGGCTTTTACCTGTCAATTCCTCTCAGATCTCCACAATTTCATAGAGGTAGGGTCTTGACTGGGGGTTGGGCACAAGTGTCACTTCTGAAATGGAAGATTGTTTTGTGATTTGTTGAGGGACAGGCACAGGCAGCATTTCAGTTTAGTAGGTATTCGCACTCAATCAAACCATAAAAAGGAAAAAAAACGGCTCATTTTTTTTGTTCAGCCTTTTTAGCACTTTGCACTGTCACCTTTTGTATTATTTCGGGCAGGGAATTCAATTTAAGTATATTTTCGCATCTCGGCCTCCTTGTTTTTTTTCTTCCTTTGTATGGTTTGGGTGCAAGTACCTCCAGAACTCCACAGATATTTTTTCACATACCGGCCCCCATTCAGTCCTAGCCTGAGCATAGACCTTCATACTGGCTTTCCAGAGATAGCATTTCAGCCACGTTTCATACACAAGATACTGTATATGATCAACTGTGACTCCTGTCCATGTTGGTCACTTTACTCTATTCCTTAACATACCATCCACTCTGCTCTCTTCCATCCATGTTGCCCTCCCTCCCTCCGATGCAGGCTGTTGTCAGAGAGCACTATTAATCCGGTGGTAATTGGGGACACAGGCCGTGAGAGGGGGACTGAGGAGTGCACAGGGTCGTGTGACAAGGATTTAGACCGTAAGAGTGGGGAGCAGAGAAGAAGAGTGTTTCCTGACTTGGACACAATGCCACATGTCAACACCTCCAGCAGGCCCTCTCTAGTATTCTCCAGCCAACCCAGCCCCTGATAAAATACTGTGAGAGCTTGTATACTTGACATAGAAATAGAATGACTAGAAGTTTGTGTAAACCAGAGGGATTGACATGTCATGCCAAATCAGGTCACCTTCACAGGGGCAGAAGAGGAGAGACAGGGTGGAATTCAACCGTAAAGCATTTTCCATTAAGACCAACAAATCTCTGTGCACACTGCTTCGTATTGCATCGCTGTCTGTGAAATCTCACCAATCTTTTTCAATTTGTCATTCGAATTCAAGTTGTACAGGGCAGGTATGCCAAGTTTACATTTTGTAGGCTTGAAAATGCCATTTGTTTATTCTCCTCCAGCCTTAGTGATGTGAAAGCTATGACATCAATTTACTGGACTTGCTGAAGCAGAGAGTAAAGGCATGCTGCTGCATGTGATTGACAGTTGAAAGAAGGTATCAACAAGCGCCCAGCCCAAGAATCTACTCACCTGCATCCTCCAAGCCAATGCTGACTGTGGGTTGAAGAGAAACAGTCATTCAAAACAGGTGTGTATCTCATATGTTATATTAATGGACATGGTGGAGATGATAAAGACGAGGATATCTAAACAACTGAATCCCTTGCAAACATTCACAGTGCAGTGCTCCCACTGTATCATTTTACCTACCACTTATTAATGACCTCAATAAGGGACAGGTAAAGTGATGTCAACTGGAGGAGAGGGCTCAAGCCTGTATTCATAAAGCGTCTCGGGGTATAGGAGTGCTTATCTCGGATCAGTTGTAAGATTGTAAGAACAGGGAGGACCTGATCCTCAATCCTGGGCCCAGGAGAATCTGGGTCAGATGAGAAAGCTGCTGACGTTCGACAGGATTCAGGCTGCCTGTCACCCTCCAGGCTGAGGTGTGTTACTGCAGAGAGTGCTTGTCACCCTCCAGGCTGAGATGTGTTACTGCAGAGTGCCTGTCACCCTCCAGGCTGAGATGTGTTACTGCAGAGAGTGCCTGTCACCCTCCAGGCTGAGATGTGTTACTGCAGAGTGCCTGTCACCCTCCAGGCTGAGATGTGTTACTGCAGAGAGTGCCTGTCACCCTCCAGACTGAGATGTGTTACTGCAGAGAGTGCCTGTCACCCTCCAGGCTGAGATGTGTTACTGCAGAGTGCCTGTCACCCTCCAGGCTGAGATGTGTTACTGCAGAGAGTGCTTGTCACCCTCCAAGCTGAGATGTGTTACTGCAGAGTGCCTGTCACCCTCCAGGCTGAGGTGTGTTACTGCAGAGAGTGCCTGTCACCCTCCAGGCTGAGATGTGTTACTGCAGAGTGCCTGTCACCCTCCAGGCTGAGATGTGTTACTGCAGAGTGCCTGTCACCTTCCAGGCTGAGATGTGTTACTGCAGAGAGTGCCTGTCACCTTCCAGGCTGAGAAATGTGTTCCTGCAGAGTGCCTGTCACCTTCCAGGCTGAGAAATGTGTTACTGCAGAGAGTGCCTGTCACCTTCCATGCTGAGAAATGTGTTACTGCAGAGAGTGCCTGTCACCCTCCAGGCTGAGGTGTGTTACTGCAGAGAGTGCCTGTCACCCTCCAGGCTGAGGTGTGTTACTGCAGAGAGTGCCTGTCACCCTCCAGGCTGAGATGTGTTACTGCAGAGAGTGCCTGTCACCCTCCAAGCTGAGATGTGTTACTGCAGAGTGCCTGTTCCCCTCCAGGCTGAGATGTGTTACTGCATAGAGTGCCTGTCACCCTCCAGGCTGAGGTTTGTTTCTGCAGAGAGTGTCTGTCCCCCTACATGCTGAGGTGTGTTTCTGCAGAGAGTGTCTGTCCCCCTACATGCTGAGGTGTGTTTCTGCAGAGTGCCTGTCACCCTCCAGGCTGGGTGGGTTACTGCAGAGAGTGTCTGTCCCCCTCCAGGCTGAGGTGTGTTACTGCAGAGAGTGCCTGTCACCTTCCAGGCTGAGATGTGTTACTGCAGTGTGCCTGTCACCTTCCAGGCTGAGGTGTGTTACTGCAGAGAGTGCCTGTCACCCTCCAGGCTGAGATGTGTTACTGCAGAGAGTGCCTGTCACCTTCCAGGCTGAGATGTGTTACTGCAGTGTGCCTGTCACCCTCCAGGCTGAGGTGTGTTACTGCAGAGAGTGCCTGTCACCTTCCAGGCTGAGATGTGTTACTGCAGAGTGCCTGTCACCTTCCAGGCTGAGATGTGTTACTGCAGAGAGTGCCTGTCACCTTCCAGGCTGAGAAATGTGTTCCTGCAGAGTGCCTGTCACCTTCCAGGCTGAGAAATGTGTTACTGCAGAGAGTGCCTGTCACCTTCCATGCTGAGAAATGTGTTACTGCAGAGAGTGCCTGTCACCCTCCAGGCTGAGGTGTGTTACTGCAGAGAGTGCCTGTCACCCTCCAGGCTGAGGTGTGTTACTGCAGAGAGTGCCTGTCACCCTCCAGGCTGAGATGTGTTACTGCAGAGAGTGCCTGTCACCCTCCAAGCAGAGATGTGTTACTGCAGAGTGCCTGTTCCCCTCCAGGCTGAGATGTGTTACTGCATAGAGTGCCTGTCACCCTCCAGGCTGAGGTTTGTTTCTGCAGAGAGTGTCTGTCCCCCTACATGCTGAGGTGTGTTTCTGCAGAGAGTGTCTGTCCCCCTACATGCTGAGGTGTGTTTCTGCAGAGTGCCTGTCACCCTCCAGGCTGGGTGGGTTACTGCAGAGAGTGTCTGTCCCCCTCCAGGCTGAGGTGTGTTACTGCAGAGAGTGCCTGTCACCTTCCAGGCTGAGATGTGTTACTGCAGAGAGTGCCTGTCACCTTCCAGGCTGAGATGTGTTACTGCAGAGAGTGCCTGTCACCTTCCAGGCTGAGGTGTGTTACTGCAGAGAGTGCCTGTCACCTTCCAGGCTGAGATGTGTTACTGCAGAGTGCCTGTCACCTTCCAGGCTGAGATGTGTTACTGCAGAGAGTGCCTGTCACCTTCCAGGCTGAGGTGTGTTACTGCAGAGAGTGCCTGTCACCCTCCAGGCTGAGATGTGTTACTGCAGAGAGTGCCTGTCACCTTCCAGGCTGAGAAATGTGTTACTGCAGAGAGTGCCTGTCACCTTCCATGCTGAGAAATGTGTTACTGCAGAGAGTGCCTGTCACCCTCCAGGCTGAGGTGTGTTACTGCAGAGAGTGCCTGTCACCCTCCAGGCTGAGGTGTGTTACTGCAGAGAGTGCCTGTCACCCTCCAGGCTGAGATGTGTTACTGCAGAGAGTGCCTGTCACCCTCCAAGCTGAGATGTGTTACTGCAGAGTGCCTGTTCCCCTCCAGGCTGAGATGTGTTACTGCATAGAGTGCCTGTCACCCTCCAGGCTGAGGTTTGTTTCTGCAGAGAGTGTCTGTCCCCCTACATGCTGAGGTGTGTTTCTGCAGAGAGTGTCTGTCCCCCTACATGCTGAGGTGTGTTTCTGCAGAGTGCCTGTCACCCTCCAGGCTGCGTGGGTTACTGCAGAGAGTGTCTGTCCCCCTCCAGGCTGAGGTGTGTTACTGCAGAGAGTGCCTGTCACCTTCCAGGCTGAGATGTGTTACTGCAGAGAGTGCCTGTCACCTTCCAGGCTGAGATGTGTTACTGCAGAGAGTGCCTGTCACCTTCCAGGCTGAGGTGTGTTACTGCAGAGAGTGCCTGTCACCCTCCAGGCTGAGATGTGTTACTGCAGAGAGTGCCTGTCACCTTCCAGGCTGAGATGTGTTACTGCAGAGTGCCTGTCACCTTCCAGGCTGAGATGTGTTACTGCAGAGAGTGCCTGTCACCTTCCAGGCTGAGGTGTGTTACTGCAGAGAGTGCCTGTCACCCTCCAGGCTGAGATGTGTTACTGCAGAGAGTGCCTGTCACCTTCCAGGCTGAGATGTGTTACTGCAGTGTGCCTGTCACCCTCCAGGCTGAGATGTGTTACTGCAGAGAGTGCCTGTCACCCTCCAGGCTGAGGTGTGTTACTGCAGAGAGTGCCTGTCACCTTCCAGGCTGAGATGTGTTACTGCAGAGTGCCTGTCACCTTCCAGGCTGAGATGTGTTACTGCAGAGAGTGCCTGTCACCTTCCAGGCTGAGAAATGTGTTCCTGCAGAGTGCCTGTCACCTTCCAGGCTGAGAAATGTGTTACTGCAGAGAGTGCCTGTCACCTTCCATGCTGAGAAATGTGTTACTGCAGAGAGTGCCTGTCACCCTCCAGGCTGAGGTGTGTTACTGCAGAGAGTGCCTGTCACCCTCCAGGCTGAGGTGTGTTACTGCAGAGAGTGCCTGTCACCCTCCAGGCTGAGATGTGTTACTGCAGAGAGTGCCTGTCACCCTCCAAGCTGAGATGTGTTACTGCAGAGTGCCTGTTCCCCTCCAGGCTGAGATGTGTTACTGCATAGAGTGCCTGTCACCCTCCAGGCTGAGGTTTGTTTCTGCAGAGAGTGTCTGTCCCCCTACATGCTGAGGTGTGTTTCTGCAGAGAGTGTCTGTCCCCCTACATGCTGAGGTGTGTTTCTGCAGAGTGCCTGTCACCCTCCAGGCTGGGTGGGTTACTGCAGAGAGTGTCTGTCCCCCTCCAGGCTGAGGTGTGTTACTGCAGAGAGTGCCTGTCACCTTCCAGGCTGAGATGTGTTACTGCAGAGAGTGCCTGTCACCTTCCAGGCTGAGATGTGTTACTGCAGAGAGTGCCTGTCACCTTCCAGGCTGAGGTGTGTTACTGCAGAGAGTGCCTGTCACCCTCCAGGCTGAGATGTGTTACTGCAGAGAGTGCCTGTCACCTTCCAGGCTGAGATGTGTTACTGCAGAGTGCCTGTCACCTTCCAGGCTGAGATGTGTTACTGCAGAGAGTGCCTGTCACCTTCCAGGCTGAGGTGTGTTACTGCAGAGAGTGCCTGTCACCCTCCAGGCTGAGATGTGTTACTGCAGAGAGTGCCTGTCACCTTCCAGGCTGAGATGTGTTACTGCAGAGTGCCTGTCACCCTCCAGGCTGAGATGTGTTACTGCAGAGAGTGCCTGTCACCCTCCAGGCTGAGGTGTGTTACTGCAGAGAGTGCCTGTCACCTTCCAGGCTGAGATGTGTTACTGCAGAGTGCCTGTCACCCTCCAGGCTGAGATGTGTTACTGCAGAGAGTGCCTGTCACCCTCCAGGCTGAGGTGTGTTACTGCAGAGAGTGCCTGTCACCCTCCAGGCTGGGTGTGTTACTGCAGAGAGTGCCTGTCACCCTCCAGGCTGAGGTGTGTTACTGCAGAGAGTGCCTGTCACCCTCCAGGCTGAGGTGTGTTACTGCAGAGAGTGCCTGTCACCCTCCAGGCTGAGGTTTGTTTCTGCAGAGTGCCTGTCACCCTCCAGGCTGAGGTGTGTTACTGCAGAGACTGCCTGTCACCCTCCAGGCTGAGATGTGTTTCTGCAGAGTGCCTGTCACCCTCCAGGCTGGGTGTGTTACTGCAGAGAGTGCCTGTCACCCTCCAGGCTGAGGTGTGTTACTGCAGAGAGTCCCTCCAGGATCCTCATGACTGACTTAAAAGAGGAGCTAAATATCTGACTTACAAGCCCGCTGAGTCGATCATGGGCAGAGAGGTGTATGGTCTTCCACCCCTGAAGATAGCTCCCCACCTTACCAGAGGAGGGGGCACTGCCCAGCTAAGGAAGCCAATACGTAATGTTAGAATAATTGACTGAAGGGGTGGGCAACATCGAGGCTCGAGAGCCACATTGGGATTTCAAAATTCATATCACATGTCTGAATTCATATAAGCTGTTAATGTTCAACGTTCCTTTGGTCGAAGGTATACAAAATAAAACATAGTCAAGCATCAAAGCTAGAATCCTTAGTTGCTACATTCTATTTGGACTTATAAATGTATTTGATTTACCCATTGATTCTTACAGAATATAACTTATGTCTCATGAGCTTAGTTCAACGGTCTTAACCCGTCAGAACCCAGAATATAAGCTTGTTTTACTCCCATGTTCGTAAAACAAAGTAAATGTAAACAAACACTGTATAGCCTCAAAACATGGTTAAAACTATAATTGTGATATCATGGATAGTCAGTCCCTGCATCCATAGCGGTACATTCATTTGAGAGTGGTTACATTTCTTCAGGCCCTTCCGTCAGCTTTTAACCAAAACAGTTATGGATTTTAGCATTAAATGTGGATTGTTCGCATGGTCATTGTCCTATACTGTATTGTTCTGGGGGGTAGATAAAGGGGGACCTCTGACAGGGTGAACAGATGTCACTGGACAGCCTTTATTTCGTTTGTATGTGTGTCCGCGGAGTAACCGGAGTGGCGAGCGATACAGGGGTCATTACAGACATACAGAGCACATAAACACAAAGGACCCAATGAAGCCTAATGATGCATGGCCTGTGGCAAAAGCAGTCCAGGAGAGAAGGGGAGCAACTAGGGGTCAGGGGGCATTACGCCACCTGCCCTGAATTCAGCCTCATCACCTCTGTGTGTGTGTGTGTGTGTGTGTGTGTGTGTGTGTGTGTGTGTGTGTGTGTGTGTGTGTGTGTGTGTGTGTGTGTGTGTGTGTGTGTGTGTGTGTGTGTGTGTGTGTGTGTGTGTGTGTGTGTGTGTGTGTAAGGATAAGCCTCTGATCCTCTTCTAGTCTTCAGCTTACTGCAAAAGGTGATCACATTCTGAGGGCTGAATTAATTGTTTTTTTTATTGCTCATGACTCGATGTGATCGTGCAAATTATCGTAAAACGGGCTCTGATGATATGAGCTGGTTCTCATTGTAAAATCGAAGTTTAAAAAAACTGAAACAATAACATGATACTGACATTCAGCAATATAGGGCCATAGGCATCATTATAGACAACATATTCCACAAACGCAAATGGACCCACGTTTTTAAGCATATAAATCTCCTTAACATTTTACCATTTGAGTAAGCTCGGAAATAGTACATATCATTACAAATGTCCCCTGGGTCCAGGTGACACGCAGTCTAAAAAATATGAACAGAAACGAAATCGGAAATCTTACTGTCACACTCTGAGGTGATTAGACTCTCCCGTGGCATCCTCTTTTTGCTCCTCTTCCTCCTCCTCCTCCTCCTTAGTGGTCTAGTACGACTGTAGCTCAGTGTGTGTCCCACATGTACCTCTCTACACCTACCTTCTGGTTCCTCAAAGGGGGAGAAGAGCAGCCACCCCATCCCGGCCCACCCTGACCCAACCCAAACTGGGAGGGGAGTGAGGAAGAGGAGGGGGAGGGGGGAGGCATGATAAGGCATCTCGCATGAGGAGTTCACTTTTCCCTCGCCACTCAGCAACCCAAGGCGGGGACAATACAAGGCCCGAAACCCTAGAGCCGTGCAATTTCACTACCTGTGAATAATTCATACATGAGTTATGACTGCCTTTATACAGGGAAGGAGAAGGGAGATGCTTTAAAAAGGGTTGCCGATGGAACACTGTGGGACGTGTTGATGGGAGTCACAGATTCCATTATGCATTGCTCTGCTCCATTCTCAAACGCAGCCAAATTCACAGATCGGTCCGAATATCCATGTGACAGTAGGGGTCATTTCCACCTGCAACTCACACCAGATGTCAAATACATACTTTACCAGTAGTAGCATAGGAATAGAAATCCAAAGTGAAACATACTTTTTAGAACACAGCGCAACCTGCTAATTACCATTTTGACCTCTAACTGGTCATTTTATGCTTTTCTAGGCAGTGTCCATCAACAAAAACATGAAGAAATCAAATGTATGGGTTTCATGTTGCTCCTTAGTATATCAATTCACAATCACCTCTGTAATAGATGGTTCTCTCTCAGACACAGCATATGTTAAAATAAGTGTGAAACCGGGTCACCTGGGCCCAGTTTTTCAAAACGTTTCTGCTCGGATTTCGGCAATCGGATTGAATTAAATCTTATTATTGGGTATTTCAAAACTGAAACAAGAACATCTGATCACCCGTATTGGGATTCGGTTTGGTATTCAAATTTGACCTTTAAATGAGATTAAATAATTTTTCAAAACTCAAGGGTAGTGATTAGGATAGTTCTGATGCCAAAAATCTGGATAATCCTTATCCCTTTGGAAGCATGGATTCAGGGTGGATTTAGAGAGGTGAAAGGGAGGTTTAAATAAAACGTTCTTACATCTGAAAGCCAAAGGTTAATTATGTTGAATTGACTGCAGTACAGATATGTGATCATTTATTTTATTGAGAAGTGTCAAAAAAAAATGCTTGAACTTATAATTGAGACGCAGGATCTATATTTATTTATACTGTATTATACTGAAAAAAAATATAAATGCAACATGTAAAGTGTTGGTCCCATGTTTCATGAGCTGAAATAAAATAAAATGTTCCATAAGCACAAATAGCGGAATTCTTTCAAATTTCGCAATTCCACACAAATTTGTTTACATCCCTGTTAGTGAGCATTTCTCCTTTGTCAAAAATAATCCATCCACTTGACAAGTGTGGCATATCAAGAATCTGGTTAAACAGCATGATCATTACAGAGGTGCACCTTGTGCTGGGGACAATATTAGGCTGCAGTTTGTGTAGAAATTCTTCAGTTGTACAAACCCACAGTTTCATCAGCTGCCTGGATGGCTGGTCTCTGCCCTGACTTCAGTGGGCAGATGCTCACCTTTGATGGCAATTGGCATGCTGGAAAAGTGTGCTCTTCATGGATGAATCCCGGCTTCAAATGTACCAGGCAGGTGGCAGACAGCGTGTATTGCTTTGTGTGGGTGAGCGGTTTGCTGATGTCAACGTTGTATTATGACACTGGGCGAGGCCCAAATGCAGACACAGGAGGTAGATGGTTGAAGTTTAAGATGTTTAATAAATCCAAAGAGAATAGACAAGAGAATGGTCGTGGACAGGCAAAAGGTCATAACCAGATCAGAGTCCAGGAGGTACAGAGTGGCAGACAGGCTCAAGGTCAGGGCAGGCAGAATAGTCAGGCAGGTGGGTAAAGAGTACAGAACAGGCAAGGGTCAAACCCGGGAGGACTAGAAAAAGGTGAAAAGGCAAAGCAGGAAAACAGGAAAACTGCTGGTAGGCTTGGACATACAAGACAAACTGGCACAGAGAGACAGGAAACACAGGGATAAATACACTGGGGAAAACAAGCGACACCTGGAGGGGTGGAGACAATAATTAGGGCAGGTGAAATAGATCAGGGTGTGACACGTTGTGAAAAGAATGCCAGATGGTGGCAGTGTGGTTATGGTATGGGCAGGCATAAGCTATAGACAACAAACCCAATGGTATTTTATGGATGGCAATTTGAATGCACATGAATGCCCATTGCCGGGCCATTCATCCACCGCCATCACCTCATGTTTTGCAAGGGTCAGTACAAAATTCCTGTAAGCTGAAACGGTCTCATTTCTTCCATGGCATGCATACTCACTAGACATGTCACCCATTGGGCATGTTTAGGATGCTCTGGATCAACGTGTATGACAGTGTGTTCCAGTTCACGCAAATATCCAGCAACTTCACACAGCCATTAATTAGGATTGGGACAAAATCCCACAGACCACAATCAACAGCCTGATCAACTCCATGCAACGAAGATGTGTCGCTCTGCATGTGGCAAATGGTGGTCACACCAGATACTGACTGGTTTTCTGATCCACACCCCTACATTTTGGTTAAAGGTATCTTTAACCAACAGATGCACGTCTGTATTCCCAGTCATGTGAAATCCATAGATTAGGGCCTAATTAACTGATTTCCTCATATGAATTGAAACTGTCAAACTAAATTAAATTCAAACTAAATTTCATGTTGTGTTTATATTTTTGTTCAGTGGTCACTAACAGTGTAAAAGTAGTAACTAGACCTGTCCAGTAGAAAGCAGTGTGATAGTTTAAAGAGCTAAAAGTAGCATGAAAAAGGTTGCAAAGCTAACGATAATTTACTAAAGTTTCAAGCATCTTCAGTGATTTTGGTAGTTAACAGGTAAAATCTGGCAATCTATGAGAACTTTGGTCATTTATACTTGAATCACTTTAAAAAGTGTATTCATATATATATACAGTCATGGCCAAAGGTTTTGAGAATGACACAAATATTAATTTCCACAAAGTTAGCTGCTTTAGTGTTTTTAGATATTTTTGTCAGATGTTACTATGGATACTGAACTATAATTACAAGCATTTCATACGTGTCAAAGGCTTTTATTGACAATTACATGAAGTTGATGCAAAGAGTCAATATTTTCAGTGTTGACCCTTCTTTTCCAAGACCTCTGCAATTCGCCCTGGCATGCTGTCAATTAACTTCTGGGCCACGTCCTGACTGATGGCAGGCCATTCTTACATAATTAATGCTTGGAGTTTGTCAGAATTTGTGGGGTTTTGTTTTGTCCACCTGCCTCTTGAGGATTGACCACAAGTTCTCAATGGGATTAAGGTCTGATGAGTTTCCTGGCCATGGACCCAAAATATCAATGTTTTCTTCCCCGAGCCACTTAGTGGTGCTGGAAAAGGCATTGTTTGTCATCAAACTGTTCCTGGATGGTTGGGAGAAGTTTCTCTCGGAGGATGTGTTGGTAACATTCTTTATTCATGGCTGTGTTCTTTCAACACAGGCAAAATTGTGAGTGAGCCCACTCCCTTTGCTGAGAAGCAACCCCACACATGAATGGTCTCAGGATGCTTTACTGTTGGCATGACACAGGAATGATGGTAGCACTCACCTTGTCTTGTCCGGTCAAGCTTTTTCCGGATGCCCCAAATAATCGGAAAGGGGATTCATCAGAGAAAATGACTACCCCAGTCCTCAACAGTCCAATCCCTGTAACTTTTGCAGAATATCAGTCTGTCCCTGATGTTTTTCCTGGAGAGAAGTGGCTTCTTTGCTGCCCTTCTTGGCACCAGGCCATCCTCCAAAAGTCTTCGCCTCACTGTGCGTGCAGATGCACTCACACCTGCCTGCTGCCATTCCTGAGCAAGCTCTGTACTGGTGGTGCCCCAATCCTGCAGCTGAATCAACTTTAGGAGACGGTCCTGGCACTTGCTGGACTTTCTTGGGCGCCCTGAAGCTTTCTTCACAACAATTTATCCGCTCTTCTTGAAGTTCTTGATGATCCGATAAATGGCTGATTGAGGTGCAATCTTACTGGCAGCAATATCCTTGCCTGTGAAGCCCTTTGTGTGCAAAGCAATGATGACGGCACGTGTTTCCTTGCAAGTAACCAAGCACCACCCTCCTTTTGAAGCTTCCAGTCTGTTATTCGAACTCAATCAGCATGACAGAGTGATCTCCAGCCTTGTCCTCGTCAACACTCACACCTGTGTTAACGAGAGTATCACTGACATGATGTCAGCTGGTCCTTTTGCGGCAGGGCTGAAATGCAGTGGAAATGTTTTTTGGGGATTCAGTTCATTTGCATGGTAAAGAGGGACTTTGCAATTAATTGCAATTCATCTGATCACTCTTCATAACATTCTGGAGTATATGCAAATTGCCATCATACAAACTGAGGCAGCAGACTTTGTGAAAATTAATATTTGTGTAATTCTCAAAACCTTTGGCCACGACTGTATATATATAAAGGAATAATGTGTCCAAATTGTCCATGAGTTTCTAGTGGCTATACTTTATGATTCAAGAGAAAATAGCCTAATGAAAGAAAAAATTGCAACAAGTGCCACCAGTTTTTTTTAAATGTACAACAAAGACATATTGACATAGTCAAATAAATAAAAGCGTGTAAAAAATATATAAAGGATGTTTCATGCTGAAACTCATTAAACACTAATGCTATTCACCAAATTGATGGTGTATACTGTATTTAGGAGAAACGTTGCCTATCTCTCATCTCTCTCACACTCACACAAGAGAGAGAATAAGGAAGGAAAGAGGGAGTAGGGGAGGGAGAGAGATAGAGTAATAGGCAGGGAGGGATGAGGAGAGATAGCTCGATAGATGGGAAGGAAGGAGAGGACCACTGGCTGATAATTGCCCTCGGCAATCACTACCAGTCATTCGCACGCACACACACACACACACACACACACACACACACACACACACACACACACACACACACACACACACACACACACACACACACACACACACACACATACACAGTTAATTAGTTATGTAAAAAGTACAGATGCTCATAAATGCCCATTTAAATAACGGTTACATTTAAAAATATATCTATAATTTTTAAATAGGCCTGTATTCTTTGCACTTGTGGAATTTCAGTTGCTCATTACGTTTTCGATGGTTTGATATTAATAGGCCTGTATTCTTGCCATGTTTAAAAACCCCTAGAGTCTGTTGACGCACCGGTGCATCAATCTAAGTAACATAATAAATAAATCCCCATCCAAATGTGTCAGTTTAAGCTAGATATTTGCATGGGCTGTGCCTCAATCCATCGCATCCACCTATGGGGTCCTTCTGCAACTCACAAAAACGTTTGTAGAGCCCGGAACGGTTTGGAACACAAACTACAAACATGACAACTCTTTGGAAAAATGAGACTCACGAACACGATAGTGTTCTCCGACCCCCACAAGTGTCACTGGACTCATCTGAAGTCAGTACCGTCGATGTGCCAACATCTTTTTTTGTAGCATCTGAACCATTTGGGCTACAAACTAATGTGACCCACTGTGGAAAGGGGAGATTCCCACGAATACGACAGTGTTCTTTGTTTTGCCCGGTTACCTGGGACTCGTCTGAAGGTAACCGGTACCATTCTTTAAAATAAGGAACTATGTCGGTAGTTTTGTGCATACCCCAAAAAAAGGGGTTAAATACGTGTATGATAAAAAAACAATGTACTGTGTTTTTTGCCATTTATGAATGTTATTCATTTCTATGAGCTATAATAGTAAAGGCCAGATTCAATATTTTATCCTAAAATTCAAAATCAAATGGCTAAATGATCCATGGCATTAACATCAAAACAATTCCAAATGTCAGCTTAGAACTAAGAGTATGTGGAGTTGAATTACAGAAGTGTTCATCTGTTACAAGCACACTAAAACCCTAATAGTATTACTTCTGGTTAGTTCAGTAGCATATGTGTGTGACTAATTGCATTTGTAGTTTAAAGTAAATAATTTAGGTGGAAAAAAGACTCATCTGTCAATGATTTATTGTGTCCACATGAAATATGTGCATAAATTGACTTTGAACGTGTCACGTTCTGACTTTTGTTCCTTTGTATTTGTTTTTGTTTAGTAGGGTCAGGGCTTGAGTTGGGGTGGGCAGTCTGTGTTTGTTTTTCTATGTTGGGTTTTTGTGTTCAGCCAAGTATGGTTCTCAATCAGAGGCAAGTGCCGTTTGTTGTCTCTGATTGAGAATCATACTTAGGTGGCCTTTTTCCACTTGTGTTTCGTGGGTGTTTGTTTCCGTGTGAGTGTTTGGGCCTACGGTACTGTTTCGGTTTTCATTTTGGTCACATCGTTTATTGTTTTTGTATTCCAGTGTTCAGTTCGTTTTGAATAAATCATCATGAACACTTACCACGCTGCGCTTTGGTCCGATCCTTCTTCCACCTCTGAATGCCGTTACAGAATGTGCATATTATCAACTTTCAACTTGCATATGTATATTTAATTCTATTTAGTTTTAACATGCTCATATTATTGTATAACCTCTGAATATTTCATGACATTCCGATCTTGAGGTAGATTAACAAACAGAAACTAAACTTAGTCAATATTTGTAATTTCGTTGCCATTTTTGGAAAAGGCTTTTCCATTGACCTGTGCATTTTCTCCTGCAACCTTTTGACCCAGAATTCGGACACACAAATTGAAATATTTCACTAATGGTAAGGCTTACTGACATGAAACAAATTGCACTGGGCTTGTGAGAGTCTGATGTTTCAGTTCAGCTTTTAAATTAAATGTTTATTTTACTTCCCCCCCCCCAACACCCTACATTAGGTCTCCTTACCACTATGTTTAGCCAACTGTACAAAGTTTCTACTGGTAGCTTGCAAAGTAAACATTATCAGTTTATAGTACATCGGCAAATATGCCCTTCTGCTGCTTGACAGGCAGAGCCCGCAAAGGATGGGGAAATCAATCATAGTATAACCAATAGAGAGATATCTTGAGGCTACCTTCACATATCTGAAATGACATGATTGATGTTTACTGATCATGAGAAGCATGCAGTTACTTGCTGTACAACTCTGATGACAGAGATAAATGTGCACAAATGTTTTGCATGGATGAATCAGAAATGTGTAGTTCTGACTATGCTCTTCGAGGTAATTAAGTTACAAACAAATAGTCATCATTTATTTTACAATCCATTAAAAGGTGCACAGTTGTCAATGGTTTTAGCAGAGATGGGGTCACCTAGCAAATAAACGCTCTGCCCCTTGTGTAGTTTTGTTGATAACGACCGAACACTTTCTCGGATATGGCTTCATGACAATGATCGCAAGAGCAGGTGCTCACAGCGACAAACACAGTTCCATCCCGAAACCACCCAAACATCTGTGGTTAATGCTTGATCTGATTGAATCTAGGCCTTAGTGGTCAGTTTGAGAGTAAGCACCTTCCCGTTATCTTCTATCCCTGGCTTCAACAAAGATCTGTCAAACTCCATGTCACAATATTTTGTTCCCTCGACACTTATTTAAAGTAGGTTCTACCTCGGGCTCAGCGGGCACAGTCCCCAGACACCAACTATGCCTAAGTTACATCATAGGCTACCTATTGTAAGAAAAAGCTTACCAACACTTATAAGGCTTAAGAACAATAACTGAGATAAAGATTCAAAATGACTTCATTCATTTTAAAAGTCGCAGAGCAAGTAAAACCATTGCTTGGAGGACCCACGAACACACGTTCCTTCATTAGGAAAAATCATGCACA
Source organism: Oncorhynchus masou masou (assembly GCF_036934945.1). Taxonomy (NCBI): domain Eukaryota; kingdom Metazoa; phylum Chordata; class Actinopteri; order Salmoniformes; family Salmonidae; genus Oncorhynchus; species Oncorhynchus masou. The sequence continues at coordinate 39,797,054 of NC_088236.1, read as the reverse complement.
CTATGTCTCAGTCTGCCAGCATAAAATTAAACAACGAATCAGAACACAGAAATGGAGGAAAGAAGGCAGAGGCATTGTTTGAGTCGGATGGCGCATTCTCAAGTTAATGGAAATGAGCGAAGTTGTAGCATTGAAGAACGGAGCAAAACGGGCTAAAGTTGTTAATGAAGATAGGCCTCAGTCTAAAAATGCCTTGTTCCTTGTTGGAGTACATTTCATAGACAAGGATGTGTTTTTGGGAGATCCATTTGTCGTCAAGTACCCACTATATAGTCTCGCTATTGTTCTTTTACTGCTGCTCTTTAACTACTTGTTACTTGAATTCTTATTCATATTTTTTTAACTGCATTGTTGGTTAGGGGCTTGAAAGTCATAATTTCATTGTAAGGTCTACACCTGTTGTATTCGGCGCATGTGACTAAAACAATTTGATTTGATTTGAATGTGACTTTCCCAAGTTGGATCCCTTGTTCGTACCCCCCAGTGCAATTTAACTTATCCCAGAGAATGCTCCAAGACGCCTCCTGTGGAGAAAAGGTATTCGGAGTGGACTTCTAGTCCGTCTCAGGAGGCGCTTCCAAGTATATTACTCACTAATGAGCTCAGGGCGAGGATCTTCTTCTAGAGAGACATTGAAGACTGTAACATACTCTGTTTCATGGAATTTTGGCTCTCGCCGGATATACTTTCCTCATCCAAACAGCCAGCTCGGTTCTCAGTACATCGCGCAGACAAGAATAAAGAACTCTCCTGGAAGAAGAAATGTGGTGGTGTATGCTTCATGATTAACTACTCATGGTGTGATTGTGATAACATACAGAAACTCAAGTTATTTTGTTCACCCTACCTAGAATACCTCACAATCAAATGCAGACCTTATTACATCCAAAGTGAATTATCTTCAGTTATAGTCACAGCCGTGTATATTCCCCCTCAGGCCGATACCACGAGGGCCCTCAAGAAACTACACTGGCCGTTGTGCAAACTGGAAACCACATGGTCTGACCAATCGGAATCTATTCTTCAAGATTTTTTTTGATCACGCAGACTGAGATATGTTCCGGGTAGCCTCTGAGAATAACATTGATGTATACACGGACACGGTGACTGAGACAAAGTGGAGACACAATTCAACGGTTCAGACACGAGACGTATGTGGCAGGGTCTACAGACAATCACCTATTACTAAGGGAAAACCACCCATGTCGCGGACACCGACGTCTTGCTCCCAGACAAGCTAAACACCTTCTTCGCCCGTTTTGAGAATCACACAGTGGCACCGACACGGCCCGCTCCCAAGGACTGTGGGCTCTGGTTTTCCATGACCAACGTGAGTAAGACATACAGTGCCTTGTGAAAGTATTCGGCCCCCTTGAACTTTGCGAACTTTTGCCACATTTCAGGCTTCAAACATAAAGATATAAAACCATATTTTTTTGTGAAGAATCAACAACAAGTGGGACACAATCATGAAGTGGAACGACATTTATTGGATATTTTAAACTTTTTTAACAAATCAAAAACTGAAACATTGGGCGTGCAAAATTATTCAGCCCCTTTACTTTAAGTGCAGCAAACTCTCTCCAGAAGTTCAGTGAGGATCTCTGAATGATCCAATGTTGACCTAAATGACTAATGATGATAAATACAATCCACCTGTGTGTAATCAAGTCTCCGTATAAATGCACCTGCACTGTGATAGTCTCAGAGGTCCGTTAAAAGCGCAGAGAGCATCATGAAGAACAAGGAACACACCACGCAGGTCCGAGATACTGTTGTGAAGAAGTTTAAAGCCGGATTTGGATACAAAAAGATTTCCCAAGCTTTAAACATCCCAATGAGCACTGTGCAAGTGATAATATTGAAATGGAAGGAGTATCAGACCACTGCAAATCTACCAAGACCTGGCCGCCCCTCTAAACTTTCAGCTCATACAAGGAGAAGACTGATCAGAGATGCAGCCAAGAGGCCCATGATCACTCTGGATGAACTGCAGAGATCTACAGCTGAGGTGGGAGACTCTGTCCATAGGACAACAATCAGTCATATATTGCACAAATTTGGCCTTTATGGAAGAGTGGCAAGAAGAAAGCCATTTCTTGAAGATATCCACAAGCCACCTGGGAGACACACCAAGCATGTGGAAGAAGGTGCTCTGGTCAGATGAAACCAAAATTGAACTTTTTGGCAACAATGCAAAACGTTATGTTTGGCGTAAAAGCAACACAGCTCATCACCCTGAACATACCATCCCCACTGTCAAACATGGTGGTGGCAGCATCATGGTTTGGGCCTGCTTTTCTTCAGCAGGGACAGGGAAGATGGTTAAAATTGATGGGAAGATGGATGGAGCCAAATACAGGACCATTCTGGAAGAAAACCTGATGGAGTCTGCAAAAGACCTGAGACTGGGACGGAGATTTGTCTTCCAACAAGACAATGATCCAAAACATAAAGCAAAATCTACAATGGAATGGTTCAAAAATAAACATATCCAGGTGTTAGAATGGCCAAGTCAAAGTCCAGACCTGAATCCAATCGAGAATCTGTGGAAAGAACTGAAAACTGCTGTTCACAAATGCTCTCCATCCAACCTCACTGAGCTCGAGCTGTTTTGCAAGGAGTAATGGGAAAAAATGTCAGTCTCTCGATGTGCAAAACTGATAGAGACATACCCCAAGCGACTTACAGCTGTAATTGCAGCAAAAGGTGGCGCTACAAAGTATTAACTTAAGGGGGCTGAATCATTTTGCACGCCCAATTTTTCAGTTTTTGATTTGTTAAAAAAGTTTGAAATATCCAATAAATGTCGTTCCACTTCATGATTGTGTCCCACTTGTTGTTGATTCTTCACAAATAAATACAGTTTTATATCTTTATGTTTGAAGCCTGAAATGTGGCAAAAGGTTGCAAAGTTGAAGGGGGCCGAATACTATCGATTCCATGGTGTGGGGGGAGAAAATGTTCCCATGTGCAGAACTATCTTACTGACTTTCTCTGATGTGGGTTGAATAAACTTCAACCGAAAAGGGAGGTGTGTGTGGTGTACACAGATTGCAAGAAAACTGTGTTGCATTCATTAGGGCACACAACAGAAAACGTTGGAAACATTTTGCCAATGAAAACGAAAATGAGCATCTCTTGGATATTTTCAGATAGACCCTCCCTGTTTCAGTCCATTTTCTTCCGTTTGGCACCTTTACAGCAAAGTGGTGGGGCTGCTGTTGGACTGAAATGTAAATGAAGGATTGCACTTATGTCTGTTTCTGTGTACATGCATGTGTGGGTCTGTGTGTCTGCCTGTGTTTCTTTGTGTGTAGGGAGCTCATAACCAGTGACCTTTTACTGTGCAATAGTGCTAAAGAATTGTTGACACTAAACATGAAGAAGCAGGGAGGGTTTCAGCCTGGGGGAAAACAAACTCTGCTGTTTGTTTCGGGAGAGACAAGTTCAGTGAACGGTAGAGGTGTCTCAGGTGGGGGAAGGGGTTTGGTTGGGGGTTGAGTTTCAGGCACGGCGCACATTTTTCCCCAGGGCTCCACACATACTGCTCTTGTCAAACACAATTGATGTGTTGTTTCAGCATGACATAATTTATTTTCCTCTACAGACAGTTGCAAAGAGTCATTGTGGCTCTTATGAGCTTGGCAATACAATACATTTTATTTCATTTTGTATTTTATTTAACCTTTATTTAACTAGGCAAGTCAGTAAAGAACAAACTATTATTTACAATGACGGCCTACCCCGGCCAACTCTGGGCCAATTGTGCAGTGAATACATACAGATATTAACAGTGGCTTTCAGTAAGTTCCTATGTCTATTGTTAATGATAACTTAGTAACACAGTTTTTTTGGTATTTCAGTCTCTCCAGGATTTCACCGGGAAAATTTGCTGATATTTATGGGGGAAATTGCTTGACTGTGCTGCAGCAATTCTGACATTTTGCATGGGACTAAGCAATGATTTTGTCCAATTTGACATAGAAATCCCTAAGACTAGCAAGTGAAAAGGTTGGAAAATGTGCGGTGATTGTTTGAAAGTGGGAGCCCACTTTTTGTACTGCGATGATGCTCAATTACAAAATTGCATTGGTTTCTTTGCCCTGTAAGCAGTCTATAGATAAGGAATGACAACAACCCACGCTTTGGTTTTGTTCACCTGGCCACTGTTTCAAATGCTAACTTTTTAGCAATTGTGGCACAAATCCAATTCAAGTAAAATGGTACCTATGAATATGCTAATATAGGTACCATTGACTTGCATTGGATTTGTGCCACAAATGCAAAAAACGTTTGCATTTGAAACAGTGGCAAACATTAGGGGGATCTAACTTGTTTCACCTAGTAACAGCAGCAGCAACAGCACCATCTAGTGGTCAGAACCTGGTAATATCAGGACGTAGTATAGGACATAAACTTTAATGACTCATTTCTCTGAATGGGGGAATCAACAAATTCACTGGGAATACATCACACAGGATGAAGAAACAATACTCTGAGCTGCAGCTCCATACTATTGATATAATGGTGCTGGAGAAGAAGGCAGACGTTTTACGTGCCCCCAACCAATTGTTTTTTTGTTGGTAACTTATTTGTTTACTTATTTTGTACATACTGTTGCCGCTACCGTCTCTTATGACCGAAAACAACTTCTAGATATCAGGACTGTGATTACTCATCATGGACTGACAGAATCCTTTTTTACCTTTAACAAGTCTGACGAGCCCGACGCAAACAATATACTGCTTTCTCGGGAACAGGTCCAGATCCCCGTGATTTGCGTGAAGAGGAGGCATAGAAAAAGGGGCCGGAGGGCGTGCTGCCTTTGGAGAATTCATAGACGATCGAATGAACCCCCACTTCCTTCCATTCTGCTAGCAAACGTGCAATCTTTGGACAATAAAATAGATGACCTACACAAAAGGTTAAACTACCAACAGGACATTCACAAATGTACTATCTTATGCTTCACCGAGTCATGGCTGAACGACAACACTATCAACATACAGCTGGCTGGTTATATAATGCACCGGCAGGATAGAACAGCGGTGTCTGGTAAGACAAGGGGCGGCGAACTATGTATTTTTGTAAATAACAGCTGGTGCACAATATACAAGGAAGTCTTGAGCTATTGCTCACCTGAGGTAGAGTATCCCATGATAAGCTGTAGACCACACTATCTACCTAGAGAGTTTTCATTTGTATTTTTCATAGCTGTTTAAATACCATCACAGTCAGAGGCTGGCACAAAGACAGCATTGAATGAGCTGTATTCTGCCATAATGTAACGGCCGTTGTTGGTGGAAGAAGGTGAGGACCAAGGCGCAGCATGGTATGTGTTAATGATGTTAATATTTAATGAATCAAACTGAACACTGAAATACAAAACAACAACGTGAACGAAAGAAACCGAAACAGTTCTGTCTGGGGCAGAATACAAACACTCAACAGAAAATAATCACCCACACTCAAGGGTGAAAACAGGCTACCCAAGTATGGTTCTCAATCAGGGACATTGACAGCTGCCTCTGATTGAGAACCATACCAGGCTAAACGCAGAAATCCCAAATAATAGAAAAAAGAACATAGACTGCCCACCCCAACTCACACCCTGACCATACTAAAAATAAGACAAAACAAAGGAACTAAGGTCAGAACGTGACACATAAGCAAACAAGACAACACTCACCCAGAGGCGGCACTCCTAGTGCCTGGGGACTTTAATGCAGGGACACTTAAAGCAGATGCTAAGCTACAGGACTGTTTTGCTAGTACATACTGGAATATGTTCCGGGATTCCTCCGATGGCATTGAGAAGTACACCACATCAGTCATTAGCTTCATCAATAAGTGACCGTATGTACATACCCCAACCAGAAGCAATGGATTACAGGCAACATCCGCACTGAGCTAGAGTTTTCAAGGAGCGGGACTCTAACCCGGAAGCTTATAAGAAATCCCGTTATTCCCGCCGACGAACCATCAAACAGGCAAAGCGTCAATACAGGACTAAGATCAAATCGTACTACACCGGGTCTGATGCTCGTCGGATGTGGTATGGCTTGCAAACCATTACAGACTACAAAGGGAAGCACAGCCGAGAGCTGCCCAGTGACATGAGCCTACCAGATGAGCTAAATCACTTCTATGCTCGCTTCAAGGCAAATAACACTGAAACATGCATTAGAGCACCAGCTGTTCCGGAAGACTGTGTGATCATGCTCTCCGTAGCCGATGTGAGTAAGACCTTTAAACAGGTCAACATTCACAAGGCCGCAGGGCCAGACGGATTACCAGGATGTGTACTGCGAGCATGAGCTGACCAACTGGCAAGGGTCTTCACTGACATTTTCAACATCTCCCTGTTCGAATCTGCAATACCAACATGTTTTAAGCAGACCACCATAGTGCCTGTGCCCAAGAACACTAAGGTCACCTGCATAAATGACTACCGACCCGTAGCACTCACGTCTGTAGCCATGAAGTGCTTTGAAAGGCTGGTCATGGCTCACATCAACACCATTATCCCAGAAACCCTAGACCCACTCCAATTTGCATAGAGCCCCAGCAGATCCACAGATGATGCAATCTCTATTGCACTCCACACTGCCCGTTCCCACCTTGACAAAAGGAACACCTATGTGAGAATGCTATTCATTGACTACAGCTCAGTGTTCAACACTATAGTTACCTCAACTAACCAGTGCCCCCGTACATTGACTCTGTACCGGTACCCTCCTGTATATAGTCTCGCTATTGTTATTTTACTGCTGCTTTTTAACTACTTGTTTATTTTATTTCTTATTCTTATCCGTCATTTTTTAAACTGCATTGTTGGTTAGGGGCTCGTAAGTAAGCATTTCACTGTAAGGTACAAGATACAATTTGATTTGATATAATACTACTAGAGAACTTGGGGCGGCAGGGTAGCCTAGTGGTTAGAGCGTTGGACTAGTAACCGGGAGGTTGCAAGTTCAAATCCCTGAGCTGACAAGGTACAAATTTGTCATTCTGCCCCTGAACAGGCAGTTAACCCACTGTTCCTAGGCCGTCATTGAAAATACGAATTTGTTCTTAACTGACTTGCCAAGTAGATTGAATACTTGTTGTTGGGGTTGGATTGGTGTGGGGGTCCATGGGTTCCTTTTCATCATTCCTTTGAATTCCTCATGTCTAACTCATTGTTAGAAAACAGTTTGGTCCAAATTGGTTGTTAGGTACTATATTTATTTAATAGTATATGAATCCCATACATTAAAATGGCAAATTTTGATGCAATCAATTAGCTTAATTTCTCAGATCAAATTATATTTCAACAAAATAGTGTTGCATGAATATTAATCTTATGTTTCTAACAACATAAACGATTTCAGAACAATCTGAGATGTTGGGAGTTAAAATCCTCTTTCTTGTGCTTTTTCAGGTGGAACGACCCTGTAGTTATGATTGACTGGAGAGAGCGAGAGAGAGAATGGGTGCAAATTATTCAAAGCTTTCTCTTCTAGGTAGACATGTGCATAATAGAAGTTTGCAGTCTGGAAGAGCAGGGGGGAACTTAGTGGGAGCAGAGACTACTATGTTTCACTAGAGAACTAAGAAACATCACGACAGGTCCCCTAAGACAGAGAGCTGTGTTTACAGAGAGCTAGAGAAGGGGGAAGGGAAGACCTGCAGAAGAGAGAGAGGCTTTGTGTGAGCATGTGATTGTAAGTCCAACTGGTCAGTGTGTGTGTGTGTGTGTGTGTGTGTGTGTGTGTGTGTGTGTGTGTGTGTGTGTGTGTGTGTGTGTGTGTGTGTGTGTGTGTGTGTGTGTGTGTGTGTGTGTGTGTGTGTGTGTTTGCGAGAGAGGTAACAAGATAGTGAGAGGGTGGGATTAGGGGTGGAGATTGAGCACTCTGATTGACAGCTCACACACCGATGGAGGTGGAGCAACACTCAGCAGACACAGATGCACGTGGCCAGCCCCGTCTGCATGAGGGAGCAGCAACAAAGACCAGCCAGTCTGGAGAACAGAGGACATCTGCTGCCCTCACAGATGCACACGTGTACACACACACACACACACACATACACACTCATATTGTGCACAATACCAGGCACCAAAAAATTACACTATAATACTAACACTTAATTTCATTACTTCTATGATATTGCACTGAAATATACCTCATGATACAAACATTAAGTACACATCAATTGTAAATAAATTCTTCACCAACACTATCAACAGTGTTACTACACTGACTGTAGACAGACAAGCTGTGTGTGTCTTCCTCTAGACGTGTCTCTCTCTCTCTCTCTCTCTCTCCCCCTTTGTGTGTGGAAATAGAATAGAACCCAAATGTGTTTTTGAACATCATACACATCAAAAACAGCAGGTCTAGCACACCGTATATATAAATAGAGGACGTTGACATGCTCACTCATAACTGACCACTGCCCTGTGTCTCTCCCTTTCTCTCCATCTGTGTGTGTGTGTATGTGTGTGTGTGTGTGTGTGTGTGTGTGCCTATCTTAGCTCTGGGGCTGAACAGGCAGGCAGTTCCAGATATCCATACAGAAACACACACTGTATGTTGCTGTTGTCATGACAACGCTGTCACCTACTGTATACTCCACAGATTCTCACATATAGGGGATGCTACACATGACAGTGTTCGGGGATGGGGTAGGATATATTATATACCTTACCCATGAACCTTCACAAACAAAATCCCTTGTAAATCACTTCTGAGGCTGAGAATGTTCCTGCTTCTGCCCTCTCACACGTATGGCCCCGGCACACACATAAACAGGGCTTAACCCTTGTGTAGTCTTAACATTCTGTATACCCCCATTGTCCTAAGGGTAAAAAATGACCCGCCTTCACTAAACTCCTGAAATAAAGCAGCTTAATTGAATTTTAAACCCCAGATCTATTTTGCATGAAAGAAACTCCAGGTGGGGTTGATCTTGTTCCATATCATGAAGCCATTGTATGATGGAAGACGAAGGCAGCCCCAACACTTCACACACTGCACACAGCCCCCCCCCCCCGGACCTACACATAGAAGACTCACGCCGAGAGGACCTACATCCAGACCACAACACCACCAGCCACATCCACATCCACACCCCCACCCCCACCCCCAACCCAACCAAGCAACACCCCCCCAAGTCAACTATGCCCACAACCCATTTAGGCCCCCTCAGATCAGACCTATGCCCCTCCTGCCCATGCCCCCCACTCCCGCGAAGAGGGCCACGACGTGAAAGCCACACATATGTCCAGGCCGTGAGCAGGCAAACAGGCCCAACCCCCACTCTTACACTAGCCCAAGACAATGGCATGTACCAGATGCTCAGAAGGCTCTGCTCACACTTACTTGTCTCAGGCCAAACCACACGACTAACAACATTGGACACTTTATGGAACACAAGGCCTTCGTTCTCATCCTGGAATATCCAAGGCCTGAGGCCATCTGCCTTTGGCCTAAAGAGCAGGAACCTGGACTTCATCAAAGAAAACAGACATTGTCATCCTACAAGAAACATGGTATAGAGGAGATGGTCCCACTGGTTGCCCCCTAGGTTACAGAGAGCTGGTAGTCTCATTCACCAAACTACCAGGTGTGAAACAGGCAAGTGACTCAGGGGGTATGCTAATATGGTATAGAGCAGACTTAACTCCCTCTATTAACTTTTTCGGATGACTGCCTTGCCTGGTTCACCAATTACTTTGCAGACAGAGTTCAGTGTGTCAAATCGGAGGGCATGCTGTCCGGTCCTCTGGCAGTCTCTATGGGGGTGCCACAGGGTTCAATTCTCGGGCCGACTCTTTTCTCTGTATATATCAATGATGTTGCTCTTGCTGCGGGCGATTCCCTGATCCACCTCTACGCAGACGACACCATTCTATATACTTTCGGCCCGTCATTGGACACTGTGCTATCTAACCTCCAAACGAGCTTCAATGCCACACAACACTCCTTCCGTGGCCTCCAACTGCTCTTAAACGCTAGTAAAACCAAATGCATGCTTTTCAACCGATCGCTGCCTGCACCCGCAACCCCGACTAGCATCACCACACTGGATGGTTCCGACCTTGAATATGTGGACACCTATAAGTACCTAGGTGTCTGGCTAGACTGCAAACTCTCCTTCCAGACCCATATCAAACATCTCCAATCGAAAATCAAATCAAGAGTCGGCTTTCTATTCCGTAACAAAGCCTCCTTCACTCACGCTGCCAAGCTCACCCTAGTAAAACTGACTATCCTACCGATCCTCGACTTCGGCGATGTCATCTACAAAATTGCTTCCAACACTCTTCTCAGCAAACTGGATGCAGTTTATCACAGTGCCATCCGTTTTGTCACTAAAGCACCTTATACTACCCACCACTGCGACTTGTATGCTCTAGTCGGCTGGCCCTCGCTACATATTCGTCGCAAGACCCACTGGCTCCAGGTCGTCTACAAGGCCATGCTAGGTAAAGCTCCGCCTTATCTCAGTTCACTGGTCACGATGGCAACACCCATCCGTAGCACGCGCTCCAGCAGGTGTATCTCACTGATCATCCCTAAAGCCAACACCTCATTCGGCCGCCTTTCGTTCCAGTACTCTGCTGCCTGTGACTGGAACGAATTGCAAAAATCGCTGAAGTTGGAGACCTTTATCTCCCTCACCAACTTCAAACATCAGCTATCTGAGCAGCTAACCGATCGCTGCAGCTGTACATAATCTATTGGTAAATAGCCCACCCATTTTCACCTACCTCATCTCCACAGTTTTTATTTATTTACTTTTCTGCTCTTTTGCACATCAATATCTCTACCTGTACATGATCATTTATCAATCCAGTGTTAATCTGCAATATTGTAATTATTCGCCTACCTCCTCATGCCTTTTGCACACATTGTATATAGACTCCCTTTTTTTTCTACTGTGTTATTGACTTGTTAATTGTTTACTCCATGTGTAACTCTGTGTTGTCTGTTCACACTGCTATGCTTTATCTTGGCCAGGTCGCAGTTGTAAATGAGAACTTGTTCTCAACTAGCCTACCTGGTTAAATAAAGGTGAAATAAAATAAATAAAATAAAACTTCTTGATGCAACCCATCCCTTTAGCGGGATAATTGTCATCAACAACCTCTGAATTGCATAGCGCCACGTTCAAATAATATCACTAAAAATATTTATATTCATATAATCACAAGTCCAATATAGCAAAACACAGCTTAGCCTTTTGTTAATCCACCTGGCATGCCACGTTTTTTATAATCAATCCTCAGGTTGTATTTAAAATATATAATTGATAATATATCAACCGCATATTTCTCAGGACCAGTTGCTAATATATGCATATTATTATTAGTATTGGATAGAAAACACTCTAAAGTTTCCAAAACTGTCAAAATATTGTCTGTGAGTATAACAGAACTGATATTGCAGGCGAAACCATGAGGAAAATCAAACCAGGAAGTGGCTTTTATTTTGAAAATATCAACCTTTTGCTTCCTCAAGGTGTCAACAGTCTTTAGACATAGTTTCAGGCTTTTATTTTGAAAAATGAGCAAGAACGATAACATTGCGTCATTGTATCGCCGGGTGCCAGCAGCTTTTTGTATGCGTAACAGAGTTTAGGCTGTCATTGCCTTTCCCTCTCCTACTGATAAAGACAGTTGCGGTTGATATATTATTGATTATATATTTTAAAAACAACCTGAGGATTGATTATAAAAAACGTTTGACATGTTTCTGTGGACATTACGGATACTACTTGGAATTTGTCTGTGTTGTCGTGACTGCTCTTTCCTGTGGATTTCTGAACATAATGCGCCAAACAAACGGAGGTATTTTGGATATAAAAATAATCTTTATGGAACAAAAGGAACATTTATTGTGTAACTGGGAGTCTCGTGAGGGCAAACATCCGAAGATCATCAAAGGTAAGCGATTTAATCTATTGCTTTTCTGACTTTCGTGACCAATCTACTTGGCTTCTAGGTGTTTGTAATATTTTGTCTACTGAGAGAGATGTTCTTACATAAATGCTTGTTATGCTTTCGCCGAAAAGCTGTATTGAAATCTGACATGACAGGTGGATTAACAACAACCTAAACTGTGTTTTGCTATATTGCACTTGTGATTTCATTAAAATGAAATATTTTTATTAATTTAATTTGAATTTGGCTCTCTGCAATTTAGCGGGTGTTGATGAAAATGATCCCGCTAACAAGATGGGTGCGTCAAGAAGTTAATAAACCTATCTGACACGCACATCATTTTTCCCCTGCTGATATCCTTCATGAAACTTTTTCTCTCTCTCTCTCTCTCTCTCTGTTCCTTTATCACTTTCTTCTTCTTTCTTTACACTTGCCTTCTTGCCTTCTTTTCCGGGCTTCAGACAGCCACACCCTGGCTGTATCTAACCCTCGACCTGCTGTTTCCCTTGATTATTATGCTTATTCTCACAATCCATGTGTGTGCTCTTACTGTTATTATACTTAATCTCACTTACTGCCGTTAGTCCAAGACTAACATAACTTACTAAGTTTATTTTTGGATTGGCCTCAACTACCCTGAGTCATTTCGAACCCAAACTTACTTAAATTGAAATTTCTTTCTGACATCTGTGACCCAGTGCCGCCAACTCTATCATAGATACTTTTGTCTTAAACTTTCTCTACATTAGATTGTATGGACGGTATACCTGATACAAATCTTAATTGCTGTTAGTATTACAGTTAAAATCCTCCCTCACATTTATCTTTACCAATGTTTTATAGGAATTTAATCCAGTCCATTCTAAGTCAGTTATTAGTAAGTTTAGAATTTAACTCCAAACGAATGAATAAAGATGACTGATCTTACCTTGCAGCTGAGAATTCAATATAGGTTGGATCTCGTCACCGCCTCTGTCGTGTACCAGTTTGCCACCGGCCTGAAATGGACCCTCAATTTCAGAGGTCAGGTCTTTATCTTACGGATCTCTGATCCGCCCGTGCACGGTTTTCAGCAGTTCCTTGGGACGACAGAAGCAGCTATTGAGATCCGGCTCGAAGGACCAAGTTGTCACGAGAATTTTTATCCCAATGGTTGAACTCAACTATCACAATAGCTTTGACCAATTTCCAGAAGTTTGTAAGACCCTGGTTAATGAAGAATTAGACAAAGCCCCCAGTCTGCAATTGATCAATCCTTTATTCAGAGAGTATTCTGAAGTCAAAAATGAGAACACAGTCATTTTATAACTCCCATACCCCCCCCCCGTTTTATGATAATTTGCACGATCACATCGAGTCATGAGCAATAAAAAAAACAATTAATTCAGCCCTCAGAATGTGATCACCTTTTGCAGTAAGCTGAAGACTAGAAGAGGATCAGAGGCTTATCCTTACACACACACACACACACACACACACGCACACGCACACGCACACGCACACACACACGCACACACACACACACACACACACACACACACATCAGTAGAAACTCCACCTCCTTTTAGGTGGGCTATATTTTTCCACAATACTGACACATAATTTATCATTATCTTCTACAAGCCTTTCCTAACAGTTACTCCCCCTACCTAATTTGGGGAGTCCTCTTTCCTGTTATTTTGTTTCAGAGTTATCACAAGTCGACAGTTCAGTTGGCCTTGAATGTCTCAACTCTACCCAGCTCATATTGCGAAATAGTAACACAATGGTCTAGTCACACACATTATGGAATTATTACTCTAACACATTTCATACAATTATATGATTTCAGGGTGGAATCCTTTAGTCATTACTTTAAACATATAAAATCCTTTATCAGCACTATAGTCAGTGTTCACAGTATGCCTGAAAATCAGTCACATTTTATTTGTCACATGCTTTGTAAACAACAGGTGTAAACTAACAGTGAAATGCTTACAGGTCCTTTTCCAACAATGCAGTTACAGATAAAAAATATATATATAGACATATACTGAACAAGAATATAAATGCAACGTGTAAAGTGTTGGTCCAATGTTTCATGAGCTGAAATAAAAGATAATTCATCCACCTGACAGGTGTGACATATTAAGAAGCTGATTAAAAAGCATGATCATTACATAGGTGCACCTTGTGCTGCGGACAATAAAAGGCCACTCTAAAATGTGCAGTTTTTTCACACAACACAATGCTCCACATGAGGGAGTTGAGGGAGCATTCAATTGGCAAGCTGACTGCAGGAATGACCATCAGCGCTGTTGCCAGACAACTAAATGTTCATTTCTATACCATAAGTGGCCTCCAACATCATTTTAGAGGCAGTACATTCAACCAGCCTCACAACCTCAGACCTCACATAACCACGCCAGCCCATGACCTCCACATCCGTCTTCTTCATCTGAGGGATCACATGAGACCAGCCAGGGAAGCTCATCTGCATGCTCATCATCCTCACCAGGGTCTTGACCTGACTGCAGTTTGGCATCATAACCGACTTCAGTGGGCAAATGGCCAATGTCATGCTGGAGAAGTGTGCTCTTCACAGATTAATCCCGGTTTCAACTGTACCGGGCAGATGGTGTCATATGGGCGAGCAGTTTTCTGATGTTAATGTTGTGAACACTGCCCCATGGTAGCGCTGAGGTTATGGTATAGGCAGCCTTAAACTACGGACAATGAACACAATTGCATTTTATTTATGGCAATCTGAATGCACAGTGATACCGTGGCGAGATCCTGAGGCCCACTGTCGTGCCATTCATCCTCTGCCATCAATTCATGTTTCAGCATGATAATACATGGCCCCATGTCGCAAGGATCTGTAGACAATTCCTGGAAGCTGAAAATGTCCCAGTTCTTCCATGGCCTGCATATATCACCAGACATGTCACCCATTGAGCATGTTTGGGATGCTCTGGATCGACGTGTACGACAGCGTGTTCCAGTTCCTGCAACTTCGCACAGCCATTGAAGAGGAGTGGGACAACATTCCACATGCCACTATCAACAGCCTGATCAACTCTATGTGAAGGACATGTGTTGCGCTGCATGAGGCAAATGGTGGTCACAACAGATACTGACTGGTTTTCTGATCCACGCCCCTACAGATACATATCTGTATTTCCAGTCATGTGAAATCCATAGATTAGGGCCTAATTTATTTATTTCAATTGACGGATTTCCTTGCATGAACTGTAACTCAGTAAAATGTTTGAAATTGTTGCATGCTGTATTTATATTTGTGTTCAGTGTATGTACATATAGGTAGGGCTTAGATAAATGAGTAGGTAAAAGGATAGATAAGACAATAGCAGCAGCGTACAGTGCCTTCAGAATGTATTCACACCCTTGACTTTTTCCAGATTTTTCTTGTGTTACAATGTGGGATTAAATTGTCTTTTTTTGTCAATGACCTACACAAAATACTTTCATGTGGAAGTCAAATTTTAACATTTGTAAAAAAATATATTTATATTTTAAAAAGATATTACAAATAAAACACTAATATATCTTGATTACATACACTACTGGTCAAAGGTTTTAGATCACCTACTCATTCAAGGTTTTTCTTTATTTTTACTATTTTCTACATTGTAGAATAATAGTGAAGACACCAAAACGATTAAATAACACATATGGAATCATGTAGAAACCAAAAAAGTGTTAAACAAATCAAAATATATTTTATATTTGAGATTCTTCAAATTGCCACCTGTTCCCTTGATGACAGCTTTGAACACTCTTGGCATTCTCTCAACCAGCTTCATGAGGTAGTCCCCTGGAATGCATTTCAATTAACAGGTGTGCCTTTTTAAAAGTTAATTTAAGGAATTTCTTTCCTATTTAATGCATTTGAGCCAATCAGTGTGTTGTGACAAGGTAGGGGTGGTATACAGAAGATAGCCCTATTTGGTAAACAACCAAGTCCATATTACAGTTCTAGTCAAGATTCTAGCAGCCGTGCTTAGCACTAACTGAAGTTTATTTAGTGCTTTATCTGGGTAGCCGGAAAGTAGAGCATTGCAGTAGTCTAATATAGAAGTGACAAAAGCATGGATACATTTTTCAGCATAATTTTTGGACAGAAAGTTTCTGATTTCTGCAATGTTACGTAGATGGAAAAAAAACGGTCCTTGAAACAGTCTTGATAAGTTCATCAAAAGAGAGATCAGGATCCAGAGTAACGCCGAGGTCCTTCACAGTTTTATTTGAGACAACTGTACAACCGTCAAGATTAATTGTCAGATCCAACAGAAGATTTCTTTGTTTCTTGGGACCTAGAACTAGCATCTCTATTTTGTCCGAGTTTAAAAGTAAAACATTTTCTGCCATCCAGTTCCTTATGTCTGAAACACAGGCTTCTAGCGAGGGCAATTTTCGGGCTTCACCATGTTTCATTGAAATGTACAGCTGTGTATCGTCCACATAGCAGTGAAAGTTAACATTATGTTTCCGAATGACAATACCAAGAGGTAAAATATATAGTAAAAACAATAGTTGTCCTAAAATGGAACTTTGAGGAACACCGAAATTTACAGTTGATTTGTCAGAGGACAAACCATCCACAGAGACAAACTGATATCTTTCCGACAGATAAGATCTAAACCAGGCCAGAACTTGTCCGAGTAGACCATTTTGGGTTTCCAATCTCTCCAAAAGAATGTGGTGATCAATGGTATCAAAAGCAGCACTATGGTCTAGGAGCACGAGGACAGATGCAGAGCCTTGGTCTGACGTCATTAAACGTTAATTTAACACCTTCATGAGTGCAGTCTCAGTGCTATGATGGGGCCTAAAACCAGACTGAAGCGTTTCGTATCCATTGTTTGTCTTCAGGAAGGCAGTGAATTGCTGGGCAACGGCTTTTAAAATGTTTTTTTGAGAGGAATGGGAGATTTGATTTAAGCCGATAGCTTTTTATATTTTCTGTGTCAAGGTTTGGCTTTTTCCTCAGAGGCTTTATTACTGCTACTTTTAGTGAGTTTGGTACACATCTGTTGGATAGGGAGGCATTTATTATGTTCAACATAGGAGGGCCAAGCACAGGAAGCAGCTCTTTCAGTAGTTTAGTTGGAATAGGTTCCAGTATGCAGCTTGAAGGTTTAGAGGCCATGACTATGTTCATCAATGTGTCAAGATATATAGTATTAAAAACTTGAGTGTCTCCCTTGATCCTAGGTCCTGGCAGTGTTGTGCAGACTCAGGACAACTGAGCTTTGGAAAAATCCGCAGATTTAAAGAGGAGTCCGTAATTTCCTTTCTAATGATCATGATGTTTTCGTCAAAGAAGTTCATGAATTTTTCACTGCTGAAGTGAAAACCATCCTCTCTTGGGGAATGCTGCTTTTTAGTTAACTTTGACAGTATCAAAAATACATTTCGGATTGTTCTCATTCTCTTCAATTAAGTTGGAAAAATGGGATGATCAAGCAGCATTGAGGGCTCTTCGATACTGTGCTGTACTGTCTTTCCAAGCTAGTCGGAAGACTTCCAGTTTGGTGTAGCTCCATTTCTGTTCCAATTTTCTGGAAGCTTGCTTCAGGGCTTGGGTATTTTCTGTATACCAGGGAGCTAGTTTCTTATGACAAATGTTTTTTGTTTTTAGGGGTGCGACTGCATCTAGGGTATTACGCAAGGTTACATTTAGTTCCTCAGTTAGGTGCTTAACCAATATTTGTACTCTGATGTCCTTGGGTATGTGGAGTGAGTCTGGAAGGGCATCTAGGAATATAGAATTTATAGCACGGCTTTTGATGCTCCTTGGTTGGGATCTGAGCAGATTTGTTGCGATTGCAAACGTAACTGGGTGTATTCATACACCATCTAAAGTAGTGGTGTAACGAATCAAAAAACTCACAGTTTGGATCGGATCACGGTTTTGAGTCACGGATTGGATCATTTTTCGGGTCAGCAAAAAAAAAAAGAGAGACAAAAATAACTTTGCTTTCCATTTATTACTTAAAGAACACTTAAATCAAGGAACTTTTCAATGTTTAAATAAAATCTTAAATAAAATATTCAATACTCAATTGTTAAATTAAAGTGCAATATGAACAATAGTGAATTAAAAAATTGCCTGTGTCAACATCATCAAAAAAAGTTAAGAAAGCAAAGCAGACCTGTGCTTTTAACTTCAAATTATTTTTCAAAAATATGAGGATGTCTACATTGTGTGGGGAGAGCGTAGACCTTTTTGTAATCTCTATGTCCCCTGCCGTGGAGAGCACCCTCTCGCTAGGGCCTGAAGTGCCAGGCACAGCCAGGTAGCGTCTTGCCATCGTGGCAATGTGAGGGTATTTACACTCATTGCTTTTCCACCGTGTTAGTGGATCACCATCCACTGGAATGCCGCTTGCTGCCTTGTAGGATGCCACCTCCTAGTTGATGGTGTTGGCAAATGTCTTGCCTGTGTCCTTGCTTACAAATGTATCCCCGAAAAGCTCCTTCATGAACCAATTATTTTGTGGAGGAGATGCCTCTGAGTCTGCTCCTGTCGGCTCTGTGTCTTGACCCTGCAGAAAAAATTACTTGATCTATTAAGCTAATTATTTAGTTTCATATTTCATAGAATTATAATTGCGGCAACAACATTTAATGAAAGCCAAATAAAAAAAATGGATTATTCTAATAGCAATAGCATAGACAAAGATTATACTGCAATATATTTATTATTTATGTCATTCACTCTTATTTTTGGACCTCTTCAGTGGCCACAATCTCAGTGGTGAGATCACTGTATGTCCTCTGGCGTGGGGCAGGGTCGAGCTGAGACAGGGACTTGAACCTTGGATCCAGTGCAGTAGATCTATGAAGGTAGTCCTGTACATTAGGAGGGTATCCGGGGTTCAGGTTCTCTCTAATGGCAGCCTTGACATCTCTAGCGATGGTGCTGTCTTCCTCACTTGGGGCCATGGATTGTAGAATCTTTGTTTTCAGAGGTAGGATCATGGACAGACGGTGCAGTTTCAGTGCTCAATGCGCGCGGGGATTTCCTAGCGTGGCTCAAGCACTTTCATCATATTTTTAAACCCTTTGTTTTCCACAACAGAGTATGGCCTCATGTCTGCAGCGATAAACATCCCAACAGATTTGGTGATGGCTTCAGCCCGGTCTGATTCTGCAGCAAAGGGCTGCTTAAATGCCCCGGTGAGAAGTTGTTTCTTGGCTGAGTTTGCTCCCGTCACTGACACACCAAGGTGATGACGCTTTAAATGTGTGCTCTATGTTTTTTTTCCATGATCATATGGCTTTCTTGTGTTCACAATGCCTACACACCGTAATGGTGGTGGTGTCCACCACCCTTCTTCCGTCATCATACTTGACAGGGAAGCCAAAATTCTCCCATACATGAGACTTAGATGAAGCAGGAGGCTTTTCCAGTTCTTCAGCTCCTCCGCCAGCCGTGGCTGTCACTACTCTTTTGTCTTCTTTGCTTTTTGCAACGCGAGCATCTAGGACTGATTCCTTGGGATTCAACATGCCCTGTTCACATGAACAGTGCACACAACTGTTTTTTTTTTAAATAATCAAAATCAACCTTCAGGCTTCAGATTAAAACACAACACGCAATCTGTCTTGTCTTTATCTTTCCACTGCAACTCTGCATCGAGATTTAGGAAATTATTACTTTAAAAAGTAACAGAGGCAGTAAAACTGTATTTCACACTATGATGGTTAAAATTTACAACTAATCGGCGGTCGCCATGTGTGCCGAATCATAGGAGGTGATCTGTACGGATCACGGTTCAACTACGGTCCGTTACACCACTAAACTAAAGTGTAATTAATAACGTCAACATGCTAAAAGGGATATTCAAAGTCTGCTTTTTTGGTTTGTACCCATCTAACAATAGGTGCCCTTCTTTGTGAGGCATTGGAAAACCTCCCTGGTCTTTGTGGTTGAATCTGTGTTTGAAATTCACAGCATGCTTGGAGTTTGCCAAAAGGCACCTAAAGAGAAAAGGCACCATGAGAAAAGGCACCATGAGATTCTCTGTTCTAATGAAACCAAGATTGAAGAGTTTGGCCTGAATGCCAAGTGTCACGTCTGGAGGAAACCTGGCAAAATCCCTGCGGTGAAGCATGGTAGTGGCAGCATCATGCTGTGAGGATGTTTTCAGCAATGGGGACTGGGAGACTAGTCAGGATCTAGGGAAAGAAGAACAGAGCAAAATGTTCATCCTTCATGAAAACCTAATACAGAGTGCTCAGGACCTCAGACTTTGGCAAACGTACACCTTCCAAAAGGACTACGGCCCTAAGCAGACAGCCAAGACAACATAGGAGTGGCTTCAGGACAAGTCTCTGAATGTCCTTGAGTGGCCCAGCCAGAGCCCATACTTGAACCCAATGGAACATCTCTGGAGGGACCTGAAAATAGCAATGCAGCGACGTTCCCCGTCCAACCTGACAGAGCTTGAGAAGATCTGCAGAGAAGAATGGGAGAAACTCCCCAAATACAGGTGTGCCAAGCTTGTAGCGTCATACTCAAGAAGACTCGAGGCTGTAATTGCTGCCAAAAGAGCTTCAACAAATCAGTGAGTAAAGGGTCTGAATACTTATGTAAATGTGATATTTCCCATTTTTGATGTTTCATTGTTGGGAATTGTGTGTAGATTGATGAGAAAAAACAACAATTTAATCTATTTTAGAATAAGGCTGTAATTTAACAAATTTTGGAAAAAGTCAAGGAGTCTGAATACTTTCTTAATGTACCGTATATATAGACGTAGTTAGTGCCAAAAAAGGGGTTAAATATGGGTTAAAAAAAATACAATCATTTCCTGATCTTTCTTATATCGCTCAGATATAGGACAGATGCGTTTCTACGGGCTAATTGCAATTCAATGTTTCATCAAATAATGTTTAATATTTTGGGGGGATACCAAAAGGGGTCCTAAAATTCCAAATAAAATAGCTAAATGATGCTTGGTATGACCATCTTAAAACATTTCCATATGTTTGATTAGTAGAACCCCCCCATCAGACCGTTTCCGCATTGAGCACTGGTACTTTCTGTTTGAGTTTTTGCTTGTAAGCAGGAAGCAGGAGGATAGAATTATGGTCAAGGGGAGTCCCAACATGAGAAAGGCAACCAGCCAGATAACAGTTCGGTACAGATCTGAACTAGAATAAACAGGTTGTCTATCCCACCCTACAATAACACCTTCCACTTCCTCCTTGTGATTCACATCTTGGGGGAACACGCTCACCTTTCCACCAATAAATGCCACAATCTAGGGGTCCCAGCAAAGAGCACCTAACACACACACACAAAATATACCCCACCCCAATGTTTTCTTTAGCCCAGGATGTCCTGTATGGTGAAAGGAGTGACGTTATGGTTGAGGGGGGCGTGTAAGGACTTTTATGTATACCCACACGGGTATACACACTGAATGTTTAGTGTTTATTCCCCATGTTCAAATACACACCCACTGAAACCACAAACATGTTTTCAACATAGGGTGCAAAGTGGCACATTTAATGTGTGAAGATATTTGAGGGTGTTGTGCTGTTTTTGGTGTATAATGGTCTACAATTTCTTTTTAGAGTTTCCAGACAATGGGATCTCGACCTCCTTCGCAACATTATCTCACTCCACAAAGATGTTTCTGTTACAACAACACCTGCCGGTCAAGTTTCTCACGAAAGAGCAGAGCAGTCAGTACCTACTGACAAACAGTAGCTGTGTGTCTGATAGGTATGTCACCCAGTGCCGCCTCTAGCCCACGTGGGGCCCTAAGCAAGACTTGGTTTGGGTGCCCCACTCTGCGAATAGGTCCCCTCTGCATAAAAGCAAAGCACTGCTGACATGGATAAATTGAGTGACTGTCAATAACCAGGCTTCCATCCAACATTTTTATGTGAGTAAAGTATATGTCAGATAAAAAAATGTCACCACAGGCCTGAAGGAAATAGCAAATTTGTCGGTAAACTTTCCAATCAACAAAACAAAACCATAGAGAAGTTGAGACTGTTACTAGCCGGCTACCACCCGGTACTCTACCTTAGAGACTGCATCTTAGAGACTGTTGACTACTAGCTGTTGACTAGAAAGCATATGCAAAGACCAGAGTGGGAACATTCACTATATAACGCAACATTTTTGTGAGAAAAAAAAGACAGCAGTCGAGTTGAAAATGCAATGGAAAACCATTTAACTTGAAAATGTTGTATTCCTTACATGTTTTCATTTTATTTTATTATTTATTAATCTCGTATTACAACACCCACACACCTGTCTGTGGACACAAATCTGATATTCACACAGAATAAACACACATATGCTACCACAAGCCGGTCGGTGTTATTTGAAAGACTCATTTAGACACATTGACTCATTAAGAATCATCGTATGGCTCGATATTCAAACTGTGGGTGGAATGGATGACAAATGAATGTGCAATAAATACGGTATACTCACCACACCTCCCCCATACTATTCCACGCGCTCCGGGGCTTCGACCGTAGCGAATCACTGTACGGTATTTTCACCGTGACATCATCTGCCACTCCTCTTACTAAAGTAGGAAACAAACACCGCTCGACAGAGCAGAGGCGGGAGGGGGGGTGTAGAGAAAGAGAAGACATTTACACCTCTCACAGCCTCGGTCAAAGAAAAACAGCGAGAAAAGACATTTGGTGGACAGTACTCAACCAGACCATACATCGTGTGTACGTTTGATCAAATTGTGCAGGTGAGAATCGACATTTGAAACGGTTGGGTTGTCGTGGTGTATGGTTGAAGACCGAAAAAGGACACCGAAAATTGGATCAACATCAACTTAATATGGAATTTCGTAAGGAACCATTTTTATCAGAGCATCAATGAACTAGAAAAATGTGTTGTCTTGTGGGGGGGAAGGTCGTATTTATCGTTGGTCGTTAGCCTCTGGTAAACAAGGTATAGCGAGCAAAAGCTGTCACCACCGCCTCGCTGAAAATATCACAAGCCTTCGAACGTGACCAGTCTGGCTGGGCCTGGGGAAAAAAGCAAGTCAGTCAGGGAGGGAGGGTCGCGAGCTAACCATGTATGCCATAGTATCGGTTTTCGAGACGAAGGGTAAAATAGCGACATATAAGCTAGTTCTCTATGGTTGTACTTTATCTGGAAAAAAATCATTTAAAACGATACTAGTTAACAGCTAGTTACAATTGCTAACCATTTGTTGAGAATTGATAGCATGCTGATTGATTTCAATGAGTTTCATTTGAACGCGTAAGGAAATGTTAACATTGAATTCGGACATGCACAAATAAAGAATTAGGGTGCCAGCCTAGGTGGAAAGATTCATTTGAGTAATGGAGGCGCTAACGTTATCAAAACACGGCCAAAACAACAGGAAGAGATGGTTAGCAGACAAAGAAAGCACAAAAGAACAAGGGTCAACATGGCCTGTATCTAATTCACTAATCTAGTTACAGAACATTGTTAGCTCAATTGTTGTGGTGTTAATTTGTTCTAGACGAGTGTGCGACAAAGCACTATTACTGCCTTTGCTCTCGACTATGTTGCTTGTCATGCGAATCTACGTTACTTAGCTGGCTAACTCTTGTCTCGTACTTAGCACTTTTTAGCTGTAGCGTGACTCGGTGGTTTTGGGCCAAATCAATCTATTTCATTTTGTTCTTTGTCTGACCAAGACCATGTATAGTAGCTAGGACACCCCGAGGCAATGTTCCACCATCTAACGTTAGTGGAAAGCCTTCCCAGAAGAGTGGAGGCTGTTAGGGCGGCGCGCGCTAGTGGTTAGAGCGTTGGACTAGTAACCGGAAGGTTGCAAGCTCAAACCCCCGAGCTGACAAGGTACAAATCTGTCGTTCTGCCCCTGAACAGGCAGTTAACCCACTGTTCCGAGGCCGTCATTGAAATTAAGAATTTGTTCTTAACTGACTTGCCTAAAAATAAAATTAAAAATACTCTATATTAATTCCAATGATTTTAGAATGAGATGTTCGAAGAGCAGGTGTCCACGTAATGTTGGCCATTTGGTCCATCCGTAGGCTAGTTTTAAAGTAATTTCTTTAAATTCATGGTATATCTAGGTAAATCTGTCGTGAATAACCACATTGTGCCAATTAATAAGCCACCCCCCAAGGGTGTGCTTAGGCTACAGTCAGACACATTAATGCGTGTTTTGTTTCGTGTTGATTGCATTAATTAGTTTAAACAAATTAGCCTAGCTAATAGTCACTACAGGCTCTGGAGTGGTGGATGCATGTGGAGCACATTGATTGACGTCGCCTCATAGACCCTGCTGCTCCCCGACAGATGTCAATGACAGTGAAGCAAAACTATTCACAATTTTGAGTTTCCAGGAAAATGGATGATTGCTTGCAAATGCTATTTATTTCTCTTTGAGAAAGCGATGATTGAGAGCATTTGTGTTCCATGCATATCCAGGTGGCAAACAGGTTGTCGTGCAGTACCGCCCGTGACAATCGAACATTTTGGCCCAGGCAACATGTTCTTCACCACAAAGTCATAAAAACACCACCTGTTTCTACAATTTCGCTTTTGGAGGAAAAAATAAATAAATATAACCTTGTGGCTGTGGTAACTAGTGTAAACCAGGGAACGTCAACAATGTGGTGCTTGCAGGGGGCTTTGCAGTCAGCAGGCAGGCAGACACGTGAAATCCTTACGTGACAGGCCACCTTGGTGGAGGTTGTGGCCTACACTATGGGGTTGGAGAGTGCAAAGGGCTGTCAGAATTTTATGTTTGACCTTCGCATCCTCGCAGGGCCATGACACTGACATCTCTGAATGTTCGGAGCAGGCTGCTGTGGCCCCTTCCTGGCAGAGCTTTTTTTTTTTTTAAATGTTATCGTCATGTATAATATAAATCTGTTTATTTCTCTTGCATAGTTACCTGTTCAGTACCTGGAACTTAAAGACATGCTCCTGAACTTTGGCCCCTAAGTATTTTTTTTTTACCTCCAACTTTGGGCTGGATGTGTCTGTGTAGTTCGTACATGCAGAATTACTGTTTTACCTTAATTAGCTATGTAATCCCAAATTTGAAAACATGGGCCAGCTCCGCAGCAATTCAAGTTCAACCAAATGAGTTTCAGCCCCTCAGCATTTGAGTGACACCAAGCGAGAGGCACACGTTGCAGAGCGAGAGAGATGGCAATGAGGTGGTGCACAAATCTGCACATGCAGTACCTTCGCAAAGTATTCAGACCCCTAGACTTTTCCCACATTTTGTTACTCTACTTATTCTAAAAATGTTTTTTTTTATTTTTAAATTTTGTTCTCTCAACAATCTACACACAGACATTTTAGCTAATTTATATATAAAAATAAATACCTTGTTTACATAAGTATTCTGACGCCTTGCTATGAGACTTGAAATTGAGTGCCGGTGCATCCTGTTTCCATTGATCATCCTTGAGATGTTTCTACAACTTGATTAGAGTTCACCTGTGGTAAATTCAATTGATTGGACATGATTTGGAAACACTTGTTCCATATAAGATTCCACAGTTGACAGCGCATGTCAGAGCAAAAAACAAGTCATAAGGTCGAAGAAATTGTCCGTAGCTCAGAGCTCAGAGAGGATTGTGTCGAGGCACAAATATGAGGAAGGGTACCAAAACATTTCTGCAGCATTGAAGGTCACCAAGAACACAGTGGCCTCTATTATTCTTAAAAGGAGAAGTTCGGAACCACAACGACTCTTCCTAGAGCTGGCCCCCCGGCCAAACTGACCAAGAACCCGATGGTCACTCTGACAGAGCTCCAGAGTTCCTCTGTGGAGATGGGAGAACCTTCCAGAAGGACAACCATCTCTGCAGCACTCCACCAATCAGACCGTTATGGTAGAGTGGCCAGACGTAAGCCACTTCTCAGTAAAAAGCACATGACAGCCCGCTTGGAGTTTGCCAAAAAGGCACCTAAAGGACTCTGACCATGAGAAACAAGATTCTCTGGTATGATGAAACCAAGATTCAACTCTTTGGCCTGAATGCCAAGCATCACATCTGGAGGAAACCTGTCCCCATCCCTATGCTGAAGCATGATGGTGGCAGCATCATGCTGTGGGGATGTTTTTCAGCAGCAGGGACTAGGAGACTAGTCCGTATCGGGGCAAAGGTGAACAGAGCAAAGTACGGAGAGATCCTTGATGAAATCCTGCTCCAGAGTGCTCAGGACCTCCGACTGGGGTGAAGGTTCACCTTCCAACAGGACAACATCCTTAAGCAGACAGCCAAGACAACACAATAATGGCTTTGGGACAAGTCTCAATGTCGTTGAGTGGCCCAACCAGAGCCTGGACTTGAACCCTATTGAACATTTCTGGAGAAACCTGAAAATAGCTGTGCAGTGACGCTTCCCATCCAACCTGACAGAGCTTGAGAGGATCTGCAGAGAAGAATGGGAGAAACTCCCCAAATACAGGTGTGCCAAGCTTGTAGCGTCATACTCAAGGTTGTAATCGCTGCCACGGTGCTTCAACAAAGTACTGAGTAAGGGTCTGTATACTTATGTAAATGCGATTTCAGTTTTTATTTATTTTAATACATTTGCTAACATTTATAAAAACCTGTTTATAGCTTTGTCATTATGGGGTATTGTGTGTAGATTGATGAGGAAAAAATGTAATTCAATCAATTTTAGAATAAGGCTGTAACACATCAAAATTAGGAAAAAGCCAAGGGTTCGGAATACTTTCCAAATGCACTGTATGTGACATAGTAAACAGTGATCACTTTTGGCTTATGAGCACTACTTTGACAACTACTGGCTAAAAAGTACATAAAAGTTCCGGAGAATCTGTCTTGCTACAGCACCTTCGAGGGTTAATGACAAAACTGATCAGCAAATGTGACTCCTCGGTCTATTCTCCCCCTATTGGCACTATACTGTCCTTGTCACACACAGGCGGTGAACACTGTAAATAAATATCCATCAACATGTGCTTAATCGTGACAAGCTGGAGGAGGAACAGCTGACACTATTATAGGCCTAGTCATTTATGGTAATGACACATCCTCGTCCTGACTCCTGTTGATGTGAGCAGCTCCTGCCAAGGAGGGGACCTGAAAGTCTTAGGCCTAATTCGTCTCGCCGTTCGTTCTGTTTTCTTGTGCACAATGAGGATTTTCAACCCTCTAACTTTGGTAGTAGAATTCTTGCTTCAATGGATGTATTTTTAAATTTTCTCTCCCGTTTCTTCATTAGTTTAAAATTTCCTTCCTAGTGTTTTATTTTCAAATGTATGTGCCTAACCACCACCTACATTTGGTCACCTAAGACACACTGTTATGCATGCAGACCCACACACATACTCCCACACTAACAAGGTACCTTGCTCCCATTTGTTGACAGCGATGGCCCAAGAGACGAACCCGAGCCTGACGCCTGTGCTTTGTGCCACTGGCTGTGGTTTCTATGGCAACCCCAGAAACAACGGCATGTGCTCGGTCTGCTACAAGGAGCATCTGAACCGACAGCAGAGTAGTGACTGCAGCTTGAGCCAACTTAGCCCAATGGGTAAGTTCCCCCTCCACCCTCTCTCTTACTGACGACACAAATCTACTTCAAACAGTGTGTCCCCCTCCCCTCCACCCCCTAAAAATCACTATTTGCATTAGGATTGTCACGATACCAGTATTGCGATACTAAGATACTATTTGGTCCTTTAAAAAAACCTACTGTATAACACATATTGTGTGCTATTGCTTGGAAAGGAAACATGTGATTCTGGGTGACAACATAAGGCTGCTTGTTTCCAACAATAGGACTGTTTTTCTCAGGAAATTTTGCCCACTTCATGTTTTGTTTCATTGCCAAGATACCTCGGAGTATTGTGATTCTGGTATCGCAATAACGCTAATTTGCATACACGTTATGGACGAGCTGTACTCTTGAGTGGAAACTGTTGAACCAAAATTGAGTTTCGTCTCCCATCTGAGGTTGATGGTCTGCTTTTGCTGTGTCACAGGAGCAGTCGGTAGTCCTACCTCTGAGGCCTCAGCCATCCAGAGGCTAGAGGCCAGCCTCGCCAAAGTAGACCCTTCATCTGGCTCTGCTACAGACATGGCTAGGTAAGATGTGCTTGTTTGTCCGCATGTGCTACAATGGATGTCTTATTGCTTTATGCTCTCTCATATCTGTAACTTATAATTTTCTTTCATTCGTCCCCTCTGCAGAACTATTCAAGGCTCTCTTCCAGTGACTCAACAAATGACCGAGATGAGCATCTCAAGAGAGGATAACCCAGATTCCCTAGAGCCTGGTAAAACACACACTTCTAGAGGGAAACATTGCTCTGTTCGACCCACTTTAGCATTGGCTATTTCGATGCACCCTGACTTGTATACTTTGCAACCAACTGTGGTTTTACATACAGCCTCAAACACGGAGGCTGCCTAAAATAAACCAGATTAAAAATACCCTTGTATGTGAGTGCTGAGACTGCCTCAGAAAAAACAGGAACAGTTCTATTTGAATCCGAAGACTGAAAGAAGTATATATTTAAGTGCTTTTCTCCTCTGTTTTCTCCTTCAGTTGTGAGTCAGCCTACTGCGTCTAGCCCCGTCACGGCCAGCGGCGACGAGGCCAAGGAAGACACCCCCAAGCCCAAGAAGAATAAGTGCTTCATGTGCCGCAAGAGGGTGGGCCTCACAGGTGAGCGTGCCACAGCAGGACGTGGTGCTTCTCAAATGAAGTGGGATGACAGGGTTGAGCAATGCATACGACGTCATGCCTTCTTGCGAAAGAGGTTGGCCATGTTCCAGGCCACCTACACTACAGTTGCACAAATAGTCAAGTCATACTGATGGCATTTCTGCAATGTAAAACACTACCGCATTTGTGATTGGCCTCAGATCTCTACTATGCATAAATGGTGTGTAACACGCAGGAACCCCATCAATATCACTTATTTATCTGCGCAATGCGGCTGCATCGTAGGTGGTTTGGAATGTAACCCTAGTCTTCCTGTGTGTTTGGTTTTATCAGAGGTTAATTCTTATTGAGTTGGTGTTTGGTTCATACTGTGGTTCCCCTCTAATCTCTGACCTTTTGAACTCTACTCCAGGGTTCGACTGTCGCTGTGGGAACCTGTTCTGTGGTGTCCATCGGTACTCCGACAAGCACAACTGTCCTTACGACTACAAGGCTGAGGCAGCTGCCAAGATCCGCAAGGAGAACCCTGTTGTGGTCGCTGACAAGATCCAGAGAATATAGGGTTAAGAACCATCCACACAGAGACTAGAGTATGATGTCGAACCCTTGACATGAACACTGGCACGAGTGGCAAAAGGATGTCATTTTTAAAGTCACAACCTTGAGAAAGGACAGAGATCCTGCCCGTTGGGGAGATGCATGAACGGTCACTTTTTTTTGTTACGTTTATTATTATTTTTTTCCCTCTTTGCTGATATTCTGTATATATAAAAAAAAAACATATTTTAAAAGAACAGCCCAGGGTAACTTTCCAGGAGAGATGTGTCTGTTCTGCAGAACCTATATATATCTGGACGTTCTATCACAACTGAATATGGCCCCTGAGCTGTTTGGCCACTTTGTTGCCAAATAGCCGACAGCTATTCTTTTCTAAAGTTGTGTGCACATGCAGTATCCCGACGAGTGCAGTTGAATCTCCATTTCTACGTTCCATTCCCATTAGTGTCAGTCGGATCAGTTGTCCGATAGGTATGACTGTCTCCCAAAATGCTCTCCCAAAATGCAGGTGGGCTTTTATCCCCCAGACTGTGACCTGCCTACCTCACAGCAGCAGGTCATGTTTCTCCTCATCACAATGTCCACGTGAAACTTTTTCCTAATCGTCTCCCCTTACAATCACTTCATTAGTTCCAGAGGAAGAGGTTACCTCTGACATTTTTAAAGCAGTCCTTAGGCACCATTTCTGTTTGATCACCCGAACGCTGTGGCCCGTCTTTATGGTCATTGTAAGAGGTGTGAGAAGGAGTACAAAAACACATTTTTACCAACTATCATGTGGGACAGGACTTTTAGTCAAGGAGGTCCTAGACTAATCTAAGGTCAGAATCTCCAAACTGTGGTCTCGGCAGAGGGTTGCGTGCATTGACCCTGGTGCAGTTCTCTGGGTGAGACTTAGGCACTACCCATCTGTTTTATTGGCTATATGGGGGGGGGGGGGGGGGGGTGAATGGGAGAGCAACCCCATTCAGTAATATCTTAAATCATGTAAAATATCTGAATGAATTGCTAGGTCATTATTGTATCTGCTGAGAGACATGTTTAATCCCTGTTTTTTTATATACATTAACATAGTACTGATATTAGCACATGTATTCAGTGAAGTTAGGGTATATGAGACAGCCTTGCTTTGTGTTGATTTTGGTGTGCGTGTTCAGTGAGTTTGAGTGAACACAAGGGTGTCAGATTGTGTGCACCTCCACTTCATTTTGTGAAGCAATATATCCCGTAGCTCTGCACATGTTTCCAAGGCTACAGGAGCATGGCAGAACTGAGGTTTTGATAACTAGATTCCAGAGTTGGATTCCAACGGATCTTTTCAGCTTTCTTTCCCCTATTGGTCTGTGTGATTGATCTAGAGCAGCGTGTGTGTGAGACTTTCCTTGGCTGTGTGAAACATTGATACAAGTGTGATTTTTCTTCTCCCATAGGGATGAGGTTTTTACCCTTTTTAAACAAAGGTATCCATTTCAGTTTTTTCCTTTTAGTTATGCAAATTTGTACAAAAAAACCTGATATTTATGAATGACATAATCTTGCTACCCAGCATTACAGCATAATTGTATCATGTAAATAAAGACTGTGTACAGAGACATTGCAAGGCCTGGTTGTTAACATTATAGGAGTAAATATGTGGGCCAGTCAGACTGTTTGGAAGCACAGTTTTCAACCCCGGTGTTTTCTCGCACACCTGTCACGGGCTTGGGGTGGGGGACTGCGTCGGCAGAAGGAGTCATGCTGGCAGCTGCTCAGACAGTGCAGGCCCGGGAGAGAGCACGAGAGGGAGACTGCAAAGATGACTACTCTGCTCTACTCCCCCGGTACCTCAAAGCCTCCCTGCCTCTGTGCATGGAGGAAAAATAGAGGACGGCTGATGTGGGACATGAGAACCAACGTGTTCTGTTCAACCTGACCCATGAACAGCTGGGGAGGTCCTGTAGCCTCCCTCTAGGGGTTGGGACAGACACACATTCCTGCCCCCCTAGCGGACAGACCCTTAATTTCTTATGGGTGTCTGTATTTCACTTGCCATTTGTGTGTATTTCTGGAAAGCTGGTTCAGTGTTTGACATCACAGTGACAGATGTGGATATGACATGAATGCACGTCTGTCTACTGTGGGGAGTTGGGAAGGAACACTGAGCTTGGGGAACTAAGGTAAGGAAGGAGATTGTTTCTGAATTCCAAATTGACCTCTAGTCCCAACACCCGAGCCACTAATGTAGATCTGAGAGGGTTGGATAAGTGTTACGGTAAAAGCTTCTTTCCTTTAGATTGACAACATTTCCCCCCAGCCATACAGGAGGGGCTTGGGGTTGGATTCAGGGAACGAGAGCATGCTCACAAGTAGGGCCATAGGGGAAAGTGGGAGTGTTTTGAGAGAATTGGGCGAGTTCACGGTGAACAAGAGAAATGGGACAGGCTTGAGATTATGAAGGGGTGACCTGAGGTAGCGTCACTAAGCTCTCGGAGCGTAACCAGATTAGACCAGTCTGAGCCCGGTCCCAACGATCAGACGCACTCCCTTACCATACAGAACACTCGAAACACAGACACCTTTTCCATTCCTTTTGACCTGTTCTCTGCTTCTCCATCCTTATCAATCCTTCCGACATGTGTTCCTCTCTTTTGCCCAGACTAAATGGATAAAGAGAAAAAGAGAGTGTGGGGGAGAGGGAGACAGGTTCGCAGGCTTGCCCTTGTTCTAGGTTTAACATTACGAGCCAGTAGCCATCATGGAAGCTCCTTTGAATCACTGAGATTTGAGTCATTGAAAGGGAACAGGGGAGGGGTAGTGGGAGAAAAGGGTTAGTGATCAGGGATGGGGGAAAAAGTAACTTATTGTGAAAGTCAAGTGTTTCATTAACATGACTAAGGCCTTTAGATAGGTCAAGGGGTCACAACTTTTGAGTGATTGGGACAAAGCAAACATGCTATTTGTCTTGACCTAGTTTTACATTAGTGTGTTTGAAACTGCTAACCACCTGCTAGGGACAAGCATTAGAGGATATTGTGACAAAGTACCTGCCTGGGGACACTTCAGGCATTCCCAAAATTCTTGGAGGCAACGCAGCAGCCAGAGTCAGGTAAACCACAAATTCAGCAACTTTGTAGAGGAATAATATATTGAAAAGATGGATCTATTGAGTGCAGTATAATTTTTTGTAATTTTATACAATACAAAAGTCGTTAAAAAGCTATGACAAATTATTCTTGTTATATAAGAATGTTTTTTGTCTTTTTTTTGTCTATAGTGATAATATGTATTATAAAGTGGGTGGTTCGAGCCCTGAATGCTGATTGACTGAAAGCCATGGTATATCAGACTGTATACCATGGGTATGACAACGCATTTATTTTTACTGCTCTAATTATGTTGGTAACCAGTTTATAATAGCAATAAGGCACCTCGGGGGTTTGTGATATATGGCCAATATATCACGGCTAAGGCCTGTGTCCAGGCACTGCGTTGCATCGTGCATAAGAACAGCCCTTAGCCATGGTATTTGGCCGTATACCACACCCCCTCGGGCCTTATTGCTTAATTCTACAACAGGGGCAGGCAACTAGATTCAGCCGCAGGCCGATCCTTGTCGAAGTGGATGGTCAGGGGGCCGGAACATAATGATAATAATTTGTACACTGCAAATTGACCACAACTAAGCCCAAAAAGATTGTATTTGAAAAGAAATAATTTCACACTTTGATTACATTGAGACACGATCACATGCAGAGCCTTCAGAAAATATTCATACTCCTTGACTTATTCCACATTTTGTTGTTACAGTCTGAATTCAAAATGTTTTTTTATTTTTTATATTTTTATCTCACCCTTCTACACACAATGCCCTATAATGAAAAAGTAAATGTCTTTAGAAATGTTTGCAAATGTATTAAATACAGAACTCTCATTTACATAAGTCTTCACACCTGAGTCAATTTATGTTAGAATCATCTTTGGCAGCGATTACAGCGGTGAGTCGTTCTGGGTAGGTCTCTAGAAGCTTTGCACAATATTTGCACATTCTTCTTGAAAAAAAATCTTCAAGCTCTGTCAAGTTGGTTGTTGATCATTGCTAGACAGCCATTGTCAAGCTGACTTAAATCAAAACTCTAACTAGGCCACTCCAGTGTATATTTGGCCTTATGCTTTAGGTTATTGTCCCGCTTAAAGGTGATGTCGTCTCCCAGTGTCTGTTGGAAAGCAGACTGAACCAGGTTATCCTCTAGGATTTTGACTGTGCTTAGCTCTATTCTGTTTATTTAAAAAAAAAAAAACGTCCTAGTTTTTGCCGATGACAAGCATACATATAAGATGATGCAGCCACCACCATGTTTGAAAATATCAAGAGTGGTACTCAGTGATGTGTTGGATTTGCCCCAAACACACAGTATGTGTAAATGAGGGTGCCCCTGTCTGGCAGATTTAAAGCACATCATGTCCAGGTGATAGTGATACAACGTTGCCTCCTGGTGGCTGTCCTCTGTAGCTGCCTCATGTTGTCCAGGCTCACTGCCCAGCAGCCTCTCAGGTCCAGGCTGCTCAGACGCCTGTTGATGGTCATCAGGCCCGACGCCGTCTCCATGGAAACGTCACTGCGGACAAGGCTGAGGTGGCATAGTTGTTGTAGTGGAGGGCTGTTGGGTCGGGCGGCGGGGCGCTTCAGAAGCTTCTGGAACACAGGCTCCAGCGGACAAGGCACTGCCACCAGAGAGACCCTCTCCAGGAGGGGAGAGCCGGATAGTACGCTCCACAGCGCCCCCCCCAGAGACCTCCAGGACATGACGGTCTTCATCTGGCGCTGGTCATAGGAGAAGCTGGAGGAGAGAGAGACAGATGAGCACTGAACAGGATATCACAACTTCAATGGGAAGAGATATACAGAAGCTTAAACAATGGTGCAGTCAACACCATAGCTTACATCCTGGGGAAGTCAACACTAAATACAGATATCCAGAGGTTTCAGGGGATCGCATGACCCACTCACCAAGACAGGACCTGCGGAGAAAATGACTGGGGATTCCCAGCTGGCATGTGGCCCATTGAGTCGTACCTATGACGCCCTACAGAGAGAGCATAGCGAGTTAACTCTATTTGTACAGCAGTTGACCTACTTTAGGGAGAGAGAGCACAGTTGTGGTAGACAGGGTAGATCCCTGTCCTCCTCCTCCTCCTCCTCTTCCTCCTGGGGGGCTAAAGGAGGCTCAGCGTGGACGACGAGGCTCCTCAGCCTGGGACAGGCGTGGAGGAGCTCCAGCATGGCTGTCTGAGAGCTGGTTCTGACCCCTTCCAGGGTGAGAGAAACCAGGGAGCCCTTCATAGCACGCAGGGCAGGCAGCAGCTCATCCAGGGGCCCTGTGAAGCGCACAGAGAGTCCCCTTAGCTGGCCTGCCCACCTGGCCAGGCCTGCAGCCAGACAAGACCCTGGCTAGGCCCACCCTCCTCACAGTCCAGTGATATAGAGCGCAGCTCGGGGCAAAGCTGACTTACAGCCTCCAGAGTCCCACCAGACATGCCCTGCGCATCCCTTAGACGTAAGGTAAAGCCCTCACCCCCTGACCCCCCCACTCCCTCTTCCCTTCCTTTCTCAACACCGTCTTCTTCTATTTCCTTCCTTGTTCTCATCTGAGTGTCACCTCTTCCAGCTCCAACTCCCCTTTTCTCCTCACCTGTACCCTCATCCTCACTCTCACCCTCACTCGCCCACGAGAAACGGTTGTCATTTTCCTCCTCTTCAATTTCCTCCACATCCGCTCCTGATATTTCGCCTGTGTCTGTGGCCCTCCCACTCTGCCTCCTCTCCCTCCACACCTCCCAGAGACTGGGCAGCCCCTCATTGGTCGTGAACTCCTCAGTCCCTCCGAACT
This sequence comes from Oncorhynchus masou masou, assembly GCF_036934945.1. Lineage (NCBI taxonomy): Eukaryota > Metazoa > Chordata > Actinopteri > Salmoniformes > Salmonidae > Oncorhynchus > Oncorhynchus masou. The sequence goes on along the minus strand of NC_088236.1, from coordinate 39,762,019 downwards.
CCCTGCTGTGTATGAGGCCACAGGCCTCCCCCAGGCCCTCCATTGCCACTCTCTCCAGCCACGGCAGGGAGAGCAGGAGGAAGGCCACGGCAGCCGCCCCATCTCCATCCCCCTCCCCAAAGCCCACATCCAGAGCCAGCAGGCTGCTGAGGGGGGGTGGGGAGGCGCAGGAGGAACCCCTCAGGCAGAGCAGGCCTGCGGGGGGCAGGAAGTGGCAGCGGGACACGTCGAGGTGGCGCAGCGCGGGGCAGTGGCGGGCAACCACCTCCACAACCTGTCTGTCACAAGGGGTGCCAGCCAGAGAGAGGGAGCGCAGGGAAGGCAGACAACCCAGCAGGTCACACTGGACATGGGAAGACACCTGCTGGGCTCCAGAGAGGTCCATGGAATGCAGGCTCTGAGGGAGATAGGGAGAACTCATACATACAGTGAGCTCCAAAAGTATTGGGACAGTGACACATTTATTGTTGTTTTGGTTCTGTACTCCAGCACTGAGTGACGATGAGTGAGAAAGTTAGAGGGATACATTTCATACTCTCCCAGAAACGCTAACCTCCCCTGTTATTGTCATGGTGAGAGGTTAGCAGCATGTCTTAGGGTTATGATATTTGTGCTTCTAACTTTCCCACTCATCATTATTTACGATTCATTCAGGATTATCCGTAATCGTGGTAGCATCCAAATGAATGTAGAAGTGTTGCTAAATATTCTATTCTTATTAACAATATAAGTGACTCCAAAATGACACAATAGATTATTTACAATTCATTTCTATTGGGCACAAAATAATCTGAAGCACAACCTAAACAAACAGCAAATGCATCCAACAAGTTTGTAGAGTCACAAGCTTGACGTAATCATTGCGTGCTAGGAATATGGGACCAAATACTACATTTTTGTCCCAATACTTTTAGTCCCATAAAATTGGGGGACTATATACAAAGTGCTGTCGTTTCTAAACGGTTTACCCGATATTGATGGAAAATACCCCCAAATTAAAGTTGACAGTCTGCACTTTAACCTCTGTTAAAACATTATATCATTTCAAATCCAAAGTGCTGGAGTACAGAGCCAAAACAAAACAAAACATGTGTCACTGTCCCAATACTTTAGGAGCTTACTGTAACACATAGTATAAATTATAAGGGGGACCAAAGCCTGTCCTAACCTGGCAGCGAATCCCGATGAGGGTGCAGAGGCTGGGGGTGACCAGAGCAGAGTGGCCCCCAAGAGATAGGGTTCTGAGCTGAGGGCTCAACAGGAGGTGTAGCGCCGCACGGGACAACTCACACCTGGAGGACAGGACAGACAGGAGCTCCTCTACCAGCTCAGCCGCTAGAGAAAGAGACAGACAGAGAGGGGACACAGACACATACAAACTTTTACCAGTAACTAGTGGACTAATCATGTGCACATTTACAAATGACCAGCAATGGCATCATATACATACACAATCCCTTCCAGTTCCTATGACAGACTCACGCAGCAGGGTGAAGGGGCCCATGACAAATCTGAAGAAGTACTGATCCATGTAGTTGTCAGCGTAGTCTTTGACCCACACTTCCTTCATGTTCTCCGCCAAGTTCCACAGACAAAGCTGGGTCAGTCGGGGAGGGTGATCATCATCCTCCTCCCATCTTCCTCGTCCTCTAATCTTCCTCTTTCTCACTACCCGTTTCGCAGCCCTGGGCTCCATCATGGCACGGAATAGAGGCATCTCCAAGTCTCAGCTGGCGTCTCGCTGGTTCAAGGATCAATGTAGTCTACAGTACTGGCACCATTGTTTCCTTGCAGGTATGGAATATATATGCAGCTGAAGGGCAGAGAATAATAACATTGTAATAAAGAGAGTAATACCATTGCAATAAAGAGAGTAATACCATTGCAATAAAGAGAGCAATAACATTGCAATAAAGAGAGCAATAACATTGCAATAAAGAGAGTAATACCATTGCAATAAAGAGAGCAATAACATTGCAATAAAGAGAGTAATACCATTGCAATAAAGAGAGCAAAAACATTGCAATAAAGAGAGTAATACCATTGCAATAAAGAGAGCAATAACATTGCAATAAAGAGAGTAATATCATTGCAATAAAGAGAGCAATAACATTGCAATAAAGAGATCAATAACATTGCAATAAAGAGAGTAATACCATTGCAATAAAGAGAGCAATAACATTGCAATAAAGAGAGTAATACCATTGCAATAAAGAGAGCAATAACATTGCAATAAAGAGAGCAATAACATTGCAATAAAGAGAGTAATACCATTGCAATAAAGAGAGCAATAACATTGTAATAAAGAGAGTAATACCATTGCAATAAAGAGAGCAATAACATTGTAATAAAGAGAGCAATAACATTGCAATAAAGAGAGTAATACCATTGCAATAAAGAGAGCAATAACATTGTAATAAAGAGAGTAATACCATTGCAATAAAGAGAGTAATACCATTGCAATAAAGAGAGCAATAACAATGTAATAAAGAGAGTAATACCATTGCAATAAAGAGAGCAATAACATTGTAATAAAGCTACAGTCTACAGTTCACACACAGTAAAAATAAAGGTTAATTTCAAAAATGACATTTTTCACATATTTGAAATATAATAAAACTTAGGAGTTCGGCTGACATACATTTTTCTCAGCAACCCTTTGAGCCAGGGGGAGGCGAAGGGGGACATCCGTATTGTTGAAAGTACCAAGTAGGTCGGACCTACTGTTGAATTTACCGTAAAAGGTTTATCAGATGTACCTTAAAATAACAACCTTTGATTTAGGGGTATCGTTGCCAACAAACAGCACATGAACACAACATAGACCAAACGTACTATCGCCAATAACAGTTTATTTGTGGGTGCGAAACTCGATGCAACACTGTCAGATCAACGTTATTGTTTACTTAGACAACAGCTTAAATCGCAATATTTCTTTCGCTGAAAACAGGCAATACAATATTCTTTCCAATTTACCGTTTATTTCCTGGTGTTAGAATCCGACTGTAGGTGTTCGAGTCCGGGGCGTTGACATCGGGTGAGGAATTATGGGGAACGTTCAAGAACCCCAACCGTTTGTGTTTAAAACGGATGTTGATGCGTCTAGCTCAGTCTATAATCTATCACACATATACATACATTTGTATATTGCATAAGAAGAACATTTATTTATAGTGATGTCCTATGTTTATTTGTTATTGTACACACAAATAAGTATAGAGGCTACATTTATCCTAGTTCTAAGTATGCTTCATACCTCTTTATCTTGAGGAATTGGTATAAAATAATTTAAATATAAATGGTATAACATCCAATGTTGATAGGTATTAGGATGTTAAAAACTCAAAGTGTATTTCAAAATACTGTATGTAGGCCTATAGGAGATTATATTTACATTGAAATAATCAAACTAGTCCCAGCAGTTGTAATCAAAATGTTATGTGCTTGATTTCCTCTCTGGATCAATGAGCTCAGTCCCTCATTGTAGCAGAACGGAGCGGTATCGTGTGTAAAGGGGGTTAGGTTCAAATCTAATTTTATTTGTCACATGCGCCGAATACCGAATTTACAGTGAAATGTTTACAAAAACACAATAGCACAATTGGTTACGGGATCGTAAACCGGCTGCCATATTCTTCGTCGCCATTATTCTTCAAGTTAAACTCCACTGTACGACTGCCCCATACTGGTCTCAACCAGTGATCCTATACTTCGCACTGATAACATGTACAGCATATGTGCCAACATGTACAAAAATTAAATAAAAATGCCATGTGTAACGGATTTATGAACATATCGTGACAGCCCTCCTTAACAACATTCCAACGGGTTGAGCCACCCAAAATGTACCAATTGGACTGCTCCATCCGTGACATTTCAAGCTTGTTGTGGAGTGAGTTTACGATATGTTCTTAATTAAACGTTTTATTTTGGAACATATGCTGTAAATGTTATCAGTCACATAAAGCCTACCTACAGGTAAAGTACATACACTGACAATCAGTGCTTAAATGTGGAAATCGGGAGGCGACGGAACAAAAAGTGAGCGCGAAAGGGGTGTGACCTGGTGAGCTGAAGTACTCGTAGGCAACGCATACATTATTATATATATATATATATATATTTTAACATTGCATGCATATCATCGCATTACCGTAGTGGCATAGAGCAGTAGAGGCACTTACAAAACTTGCGTAAATGGGTAACATTTTTTAGTAGCCTAGGGGTCCGGAAAAAATGTGGCCTTTTATAAACGCATTTCATGCAATTATACATAATTTACAACCGAGGTAAAAAACAGTTTCAGGTTGGATATTCGCAGGTAGTTTTAATTAGGTCCAACAACAGCAGTTAGGTACCGTCAACATAGTAACAAATCTAATTTTTCTCATTTCAATAGCTCTTTAACCATTACTCCTAAAACTTTCAAAACTGGTTCTAGATAACCCGATGGCATAGACACATTTTGCACACACTTTTTTAATGTCTCGCACTATTTAAAATTATTTATTTACATTTTTGAATTTCAATAGCTCTTTGGTCATGTGACCTACTGACTTCAACAAGGTTCAGAATGTACACTCAGTGGGCCTACACATTGCAAACCCTTTAGTTTGTCCATTTTCACCTCACACGTTTTTACATGAATTTTTCAAACAAACATTCTAATTTCAATAGCTCCTTGGTCATGTGACCTACTGACTTCAAACAAGGTTCAGAATGTCCACTGACTACCCTTGTATAGTCAGTGGACTATAGTTATTCCATTGTACTGGATCTAATACATAAACATTTTACATCCATTCATACATGTATATTTTTTAATTAAATACTATGAAAAACTCTCTTGGCTGCTGGCTCGGTCACTTTCAGACACGTGCAGAGCAGGTTGAAAGGGGAAGGGTAGCTCTTGACTTGAACCACAAGGGTTCTCTGTTTGCAAGAGAGTAATCCAAAAGGCACAGACACACCCCTTGACTTTCAATTGGCACTCTTGACCTGTATGTATTCTCTCCTGATTGGTCTCTGTGGTGCTTAGTCAATGGAACTCTGTTGCAGGCCCCATCTTAAAGTTTTTACACAGTCTGACGAAGTGCCAGAGGTATGAGGAGAGACATCCTCCTTTGTATGTATGGGAACAAATATTTCCTAACACGTAGGATCCTATTCTTGGACAGATAGAAGACACAATGCAAAAAAAAATGTTTTTATTTTTTACTAATTACTGTCCATGAGTAACCTCAACCTTGTGGGTCTGTGGGTGTTTGAGCCAATAAAGTGCCAACTCAATTCTTCTACTGACTAGTCTCTCATGCCCCTATGAACAGGGACACAGGGCAATAGTTTTTAATCTAAACCAGACCTTTTTGACTGGAGTACATGAACCCCTAATTGGGGCTCTCTTCTTGACACACAACAGCAGTTTACCAGATAACAAGTCAAGAAGATCAAAAATGAGATGGTTGTAAGGGTGTATTACGTCCTGTGCTGGCCCCATTGTCATATCCTTTCTGGATTCTGAGTGGGAAAATTATATCTGAAAAATGCCTCTGTGGGAATGTATTATGTCTGTCCTACATGTAGTATTGGTACATGGAATAATCTTCAACTGCATATATCATAAATTGCTATTGCAAATACAAGTATTATGTTCAACAACTGAAATTCTCAGATATTATTATTTTGACGAACACACTTTGGTGCTTACAATTCATTCTCTATCGTCATAGACTTGATGGACACTGTCATCTGTGATCTTTGTGATATGACTTTCCTTAAGCACGTACTGATGAAACTGTTACTTGATATTTTTTTCTTAAAGTCTACAAATGCTCTACATGTATTCACTCTGTCATAGGGTTGGATCCTATATGCTACTTTCATTATTCTCCTGTAAATGGTTCAGTGCCTATACTTTAGGCTGTGTGTAGAATGGGGCATAAAGGAAATGACCTCTACTAGATTATAGTGATAAGGAAATCAGCATACAGTTTTGGCCTGTGTATTCATTTGCCTATAACTAATCAGAATTCCATTATGTTTACATAAAAAAAAAGAGAATACTTCAATGAGAAGATCCTGCCATGGAAAAGACAACTGGGTGGACAAAGTGGAAAGGAAGGGAAATAATTCACACCATGCAGCAGGACACCTTCAGCTGTGGGGTCTTTGTAATGCAGGTTTGATAGTTAGATTTTCAATAATGAATGGTTAGGTTGTTATGTGACAATTAGGTCAAAAACTATATTTTATTTTTTGGTGTAGATGGCCAAGGAAGATGCACAGAACTTCCCCAAATCCCCTCCCAAATTGATATAGAACCTTCACAAAACCACATGGAGCAAGTGCGAAAAGAAATGGCTGAGGATATACTAAAAATGTCTGGTATGTAATGACATTTAATTAAAAGTAAATTCTTTATTTTTATGTAGTTGTGTGGGACAGCCATATGTTCAGTTCATGTCTATGATTTCAGTGTTCAACAAAGCCAACAACTGCTTCATGTGTGCCACTGATAAAGAACCTTCACTGTATATAGACTTTTTCTATTGTGTTGTTGAATGTACATTTGTTTATCCCATGTGTAACTGCATTGTTGTTTTTGTCACACTGCTTTGTTTTATCTTGGCCAGATCAGTTTTAAATGAGAACTTGTTCTCAACTGGCCTGCCTGGTTAAATAAAAAATTCATTAAAAAAAACCTGGATGTGGCTCAGACTGACTGGGTTAGTAACTTTATTTAACATGTTTCTGACAACAGTGGTGGCATGTAAGACAATTTATGATATAACACAATGGATGGCTAATTCGTCGTACTGCGTTGATATTTGATATTATTTATAACGTGTTACGCTTTGTTTTGTTTTAGATTGAATGTTTTGCATGCCAACGTTGGTTCCACGTGCTGAAACTAGGAATGAAGACAAGAGTTCAACAGAGTAAAGAACACAAACTGTCTTTGTTGTTGAAAATGTATGCTATACCCAATCCACACTGAAGAGGCTCTGAAATGTACATCAACCAGGGATAAAGTGACAGTTAACACTGTGAAATGTTTTGTACTTATGTGAAGTAAAGTGCCTCTTGACATGTTGGAGAAGATTAAAGATCTACACTTTGTTTAATTTGTCAATATAACATTTTTATTCATTGATTTTCTGGCCACCATTACTGTGGTTACATGTTCAGTATATATATGTATTGCCCAGCAAACCCACTGCAGCCTACCTCAATAGCTCACTCTACATTCCTGCTTTGGACAATGACTCTCGTACTTTGCCATTTTCCTTTATGGTTGATATTAACGATGAAAGGAGATATTATCCGTCTCTCTCCTATTGTGTACCGCTGTTAAATAGATATTATCCGTCTCTCTCCTATTGTGTACCGCTGTTAAATACTGTGGCAAAATAAAAAACAGGGAAAATAAGTACTTAGAACTACCAATTATGTAGTTATGTATAATGTACATTACACTGCGTGATTTTACAGTACACAAACAAGAGTGTGCAATATACAAGGCTAGTCTGTGGACATTCTGAAGTTCGTTTGAGTCCAGTAGGTCACATGACCAAGGAGCTATTGAAGTTTTAAATTCTAAAAAATTAATGTAAAATCAAGAGAGATGAAAATGGACAAACTAAGGGGTGATTTGGACATTTTAAATTTGTTTTCCAAAGCTAAAACAAAAAAAAACGTGGAAATGTGAGCAGGATTTTGTATTCCTAGTTGAGTTAGTTAGGGAGTGTAAACAGTTCACATTTGAATTTCAATAGCTCCTTGGTCATGTGACCTACTGGACTCAAACGAACTTCAGAATGTCCACGTGTGAGATGAAAATGAACCAACCAAAGGATGTGCAATATAGAAGGGTAGTCAGTGGACAATCTGAACCTTGTTTGAGTCAAGTAGGTCACATGACCAAAGAGCTATTGAAATTCAAATGTAAACTGTTTACACGCCCTAACTCACTCAACTAGGAATACAAAATCCTTCTCACATTTCCACGTTTTTTTTAGCTTTGGAAAACAAATTAAAATGTCCAAATCGTGAAAATAAGACCTGCGCAATGTGTGCAATTTTTCCAACATCATGACACTTATTTGGAATCTGTGGCTCAAGTGGTTTGAAAGCTATTGAGGTTTGAAAGCGCAAATATCTGTTGAATATCCAACTTGAAACGTTACCTCAGTCATTTTACACAACTGGAGACTTTGGCAGAATCTGTTTTAATACCGCATAAATGATCGTAATGACAGGCTACTTTGACATTCTCTATTTTAATTATTGCGATCCAGCTAAATAGGTTCCAGAACGAAACAGTCCCAAAACGGTTGTGTGTGTTGCTCTTGGTTCATTGGTGACCTCTTGAAGAAGGAAGGTAACACTCCCGTTCCAGCAGCTCAAATTAAACACAGCTGACAATTATGACAAATAATGGGGTGTGTTTGCTGTGGACCAGAAACTCGAATCTCTGTAGTCTTTATAGTGGACCTGTCTATGACAGACATCCCACATTGTGCTATGGTAGGCTGTCAAATGGACATGGTCACTTCTAGCTCGTCATCTGTCACACACAGATGGGTCTACAGTGCAGTAGATCTGTGTGCGAGTGAGACGGGGAAAATATCTGGCTTGGAGGAATGTTTGCTTTAACAAAATAATTTTAAAGCTATGCTGTTTGCAGTGTTCAGACTCTATATTTTCATATAACCCTACACTTTATCATGGAACCACTATCAATAATGTGTTAAAACCTTTGCCTCCAGGTGTGAAAACTCTCGAAAAAAAAACGGAGATAAGTCTTGGACCAGTACAACTCCCTTTCCCTCCTGGCGCAGAGACATAGATCTCTGGCATACAAAGTCTAAGAGAGCAGCTTCTAGTTTTGTGCCATCATCCATCAAACTCTTCAACCCTTGACATTTTTATGTGTGTTTGTATATGGCCTATGATTGCATCTAATCTATTATACTGCACATGTTTTCGTGTTCTATGTTGCTGTGTTGTTATATATCTTGTTAATATCAAGCCGTCACCATAGGTGAAGTTCCCTCTCAGGAAATAAAAGTTAATTGAATTGAATAAACCTACATTCATGAACACACACATTTCCCTCGACTTTGAAATAACAAAAACAACAGACAATGACGTTCTTTGGGTTACGACATAAGTATGACAACATAGGATTCACGCTGAACTTCACGATGAGCAGCAATATCATCCATTGAATTTAACTGTATGTAATTACACTAGATGATTGAAAACACACACACTGTATATAGAGTAATAATCCCTCTCGTTGAATACATTTTCCTCATCACCTCCTGTCCTGTTACAACAGCAGTCAGGTAAACTGGTAGAGGGTTCAGACAGATGGTAACAAGATGACAACAATCCAGCAACCAAACCTATGTCTATGTTGTTTCCACGAATGGAACCACTCTCTTCCCTGCCACGTACACCTCCGCAATGTTCCGATCATCCCCTGAAAGGAGGAAGGGAAAGGGGGAATAAAGAAGGAGAAAATAATATATAACCTGAACATACTTGAGAGATTTTACAACACCTAAGTGATGACCTCAAGACTTCTGGACCTCTTGGCTGACAGCTGCAAGGAACCAGGTTTGAGTCCCTGTCGTGGCTATCAGTGAATTCGCCACAATACTTTCATGGCACGTAAAGGGCCCATCCACCAAAGTCTGAAAACATGTTGTGTGAGAGAGACAGAAACAAAACTCTTACCCAAATTCAAGAACTTCTCCAGGAGCACCTGAAATCAAATGGAACCAAGATGAATGTTATGTATTGGGAGACAGAATGACTCAACAGGTAACAGTGTTTCCCATTTTATTTGCCCCCCCAATTTTTTTTAAAGCAAAAAAATCATATTTTTTATATATTTCTTTGGGACATAAGACAGTAAGAACACAGGCAAATCAGCTCAAAGTGATTTTAATTGTGGAAATCTGTATTCCCACGCATAACAGAGAGATATACAGGTATGTGATCGTATACAAATGAAAGCAAGGTGTGAAATTATTATATCCGTTTGGGCTTCTTGCGATCAATTTGCAATCTACAAATGATTTGTTATTATGTTCCGGCCCCCTGACCATCCGCTCAAGAAAGAATTGGCCCATAGCTGAATCTAGTTGATGATCCCTGCTCTATGTACTGGGAGACTGGTTCCTACCTTAGGCCCCTCTCCGTGGTTGATGAGATCAATTGGTCCTCCTGCTATGGCCGTGTTCACCCGCAGAGCATCAAAGTCTTTCCCTACCTGAAAGTTTCCCGTATGCTCATCCAGGGACAGGGCTACAAACCAAACAATCAACCCAGAGCTCAGAATATCAATCAAGGACTCAACAAACAAATACACAGATGTACAGTTGGGTTCATTAAACGGTTTTTGACTGTAGTGCAGGTCAAAAACATGTGCTGCAAAGTGGATATACCTGTACAGTCAGTGGATTATATTTCAGAAATGTCACCTATGTATTTCATTGCCGTTTAGGTGATTGCAAATAAACTTGTTGGCTTGGCATCACTCTATGAGAACGTTTGTGCTGTGAGCAATGTATCGATGCTGCAGCACAGGCGTTTTGAAAAGTAACATCTGAGCGCATGAATCTGTATCAATTCATAAATCATCATGTATCAAATCATTCATACTGATTGATGTATTGATTTAATAATAGTGGTGACGATGACCTTCCCACCCCTCCGGCCAGGTCTCCCACCTTGGCTGCCTCCCAGTGTGGCCAGTCTGAAGACCTCCTCGAAGGTGAGCGTTTGGTACTGGGGGTCCTGGATGGTCAAGGCTTTAGAGGTATCCAACGTTCTCCGCACAGCATCCAGCATAGAGGGAGAGTAGCCTCCTGCCACATCTGCAAGGCCGGAAACACAGACACAAGTGCATACACAAACAAATGTATTAATGCGTTAAACACAGAGCCAATTGCAACAAAAAAAGCACTGGTTTTCTAAAAACTATACTAACGGGAAATAACATGCCCCTGTGTGATAAAATAAACCAGCAGATCAGCTTATCTCATGTTGTTACGGTGTCAAGCCAGTTTGATACCGGACAGGGAACCTAGAAGAAAGTTGCCTCCATTGCTGGCCTCAATGAAAAAACAGGATCATCCCAAATCGTAATGAATGTCAAATAACTATTCTAAGAAATAATATTATCAGGGCCATTTGAAATAACTTCATTCGACTTTAATTTGATCAAAAATATATAGATTATTATATAACTCAATCACGATTGCCTTGATTTAGTTATACATTTAAAATATGGACAACTCAGGGATAGTACATTTGTTTTTTTTCATACAGCACACATAGGCTAAAAACGATACAGAACACAGTGCGCTCTGGTAAAAGGAAGATGATCTGCTTTGTAGTGTGTTGTCATGGACTCACCTGTGCCCAGCCCCAGCTTTACTTTGTGGTTCAGAACCCTGCGGGCATCTAGCATACCACTGCACAACCTGAAGAGGGAAATGAGCGTGAGAGAGGGGAAAATGAGAGAGAGGGAAATAGAGAGAAGAGAGAGGAGAGAAATAGAGAGAGGAGAGAGAGAGAACATGGGCAGGTTCTATCTTGAGTGCTGATATGATATCTAGTATCATCTGCTGTGTTCTTAAAAGAATAGGGTATGATAAAAAAATAAGAATCGTGATTTATTTCTAAATCCTAAGACATGGTCTTTCCTTTCACATCTTCCATCAATGACCCTTGGGAAAACACAGGCGTAGTCAGGGAACGTGAACTGTAGGGTAATGAGAAACACTTACGAGATGTTGGAATTGGCACAGTGAGCGACGGACGCCCCTTTCTCTCTGAACAGCTTCAGCTCTTCATCGGTTAGGTGACAACCGTGAGCCATCACAGTCTGTGAACCATCACCATCATCATACTTACTACCATTACCACCGCTATCATTATAATCATCATCATCATACTTACTACCATTACCACCGCTATCATTATTATCATCATCAGCATACTTACAACCATTACCACCACTATCATGATAATCATCATCATACTTACTACCACTACCACCACTATCATTATAATCATCATCATACTTACTACCATTACCACCGCTATCATTATAATCATCATCAGCATACTTACAACCATTACCACCACTATCATGATAATCATCAGCATACTTACTACCATTACCACCGCTATCACAATAATCATCAGCATACTTACTACCATTACCACCACAATTATAATCAGCAATATGATTTTCATTATCCATAGAATGTCCTTGTACTGTGTGTGTGTGTGTGTGTGTGTGTGTGTGTGTGTGTTGGGCTAACCTTGTCAGTGAGAAGGTTGTGTTTGTGGTAGACGTCTGTGTAGGAGTCATAGTCTGGGAACAGTTCCTTCACTAGCTTCACCTCCTCCTTCGTCTCACTGATGTGACTCTGGGGATCACAGAGACGATCAATATATTTTTTAAATCTTGAATTCATACACATTGATAATCACATGAAGAGAGAGAGATAATGGAAGGGAGATAAATACAGATAAATAAATGATTATCCTCAAAGCACATTCCCATAGAATCCCCTTGACTTGGTTACTGTGGCTACAGGCTGGCAAAGCTCACCTGGATGTGAAGGTGGTTATTCTTGGCGATCTCTCCCAGGTGACCCAGCAGGGCAGTAGAGCAAGACAGGGCGAAGCGCGGGGTCACCACTGGCATTACAAGGGGGTACTGCCCCAAACCAGACAGAAAGACAACCAGTGATCAAAATCCTAAAAAGCTCCTTTCACAGATTCTGATCACAAATGTGTTTGTTTTCTTTGGGGGGGGGGGGGGGGTACAATCCCTACATTGCCACTGACTTGTACATGTACCCTTAGAACCCCCCCCCCTGTGCTAGCAGGGCTAACGAGTCTTACCTTCTTCTTCAACATCTCACTAATGAACCTAGAGCAACACAAGACAATAATCACATTTGTATTTTTTCCTTCAAAAGAATTTTGAAAACAAATTGCTATCAGGTAGGTCCCTCTCCGATTCATTCCATTTCCTTCTGTTTGGTTCCTAATTAATACTCCTCAGATGTGTGTTGGGCAAGATGTGAGTGTAAGGAAGGACTGAATCCTGTTTTTCAGACTGCAGCAACTGGCTCAGAGACAATGATTTCCTCGCTAATTTCTCCTTTCAGATTTGCTGAGGATGCATTTGATGAGTTTTGTTTTCTGAGGGCCATACTTGTTATGTATGTTGAAATATGACAAATGTTGTGAGATATATTGTGAGGCTAGAGCAGAAGTTCTCAAACTTGGGACTGGATATGAAAATAGGGTGGCGCGAGAATATCCAAAATCCTGAGAAAAAAAAAGACAGAACAAAAAGACATGCCTATGTGTCTCAAAATCATCGTAATGTGGTTAACCTTAAAAATAAAAATGATTCAAATCTAAATGATAAAATTCAACCACAAAGCACCCTTAGATCATGGGAAAAGGCTGCACTTGACCGTTGCATTTGAAATCATTCCCATGGTGAACGGCTAGGCCCGCTATGAAACCACACACTAATGCAGATACTTTGATATTATCGGCCGCAATTGATACGGTGAAAACTATGTGTAGGGAGGCAGAGACACAGAAACTCACATCGATACCCTTGTCAGATAACACTTTTAAACTAAGAATGTAAACTATTTCTAGTAATCAAGAGGAAACTGACTAAATGACTCAAAAATGCCCCAACTTATGCTCTCCAAGTGGACGTTAGCTGTGAGGGCCGAGATGCCCATGTTCGCTATACATGTTGGGGGATTCTATTCACGAGGACATATTTTTCTTAATGCCGCATTCAAAAGAACTGGGAACTCTAAAATCTATGACTTCTGTCTTCAGTGCATTTAAGACAACTGGGAACTCTTAAAAACAAAAAAAAATCACCAACTGCGAAAAATTGTTTTGAACGGTCACCCAACTCGAAATTCCAACTCGGGCCTCTTTTCAGAGTTCCCGGTCTTGAAAGCACCATAAAACTCATGGTACCCTTCGCCAGCTCATGTCTGTGTGAAGCTGGATTCAGTGCGCTCATCTGCATTAAAACCCCTGACTTTGAGAAGCTCCGACGTGACATGCATCAAGCACACCCATCCAACTAGTGGTGATGAGACAAGATACATTATGTCAGACTCATTTGCAATTGACTGTCATAGCCCCACATTAAAAGCATGCGATGTGGAGCTGAGAAGACAATCAGAAATACTGTTAGAATGTCTTTCAATTGACTGCCATAGCCCCAAATAAAAATGAAACAGTCACTGTTAGTTAATGCCATAATTTTTTCCACATGGTTGGGGTCCAGATATCAAAATGGAGCGGGACAAAAAGATATGGGAACCCCTGTGCTGGAAGGTCCCATTAAGTCATGTAAAGTCTAGAATGACATGTGTTCCCATTGGTTCTTGCTGCACAAGCCAGTCATGACTCAATATGATGATGCTTTTCTTAGTCATTACTCTATCCTCCTCCAAGGAAATTCTTTTCCATGTGACCTTACGGTCTAGAGGCATGAAAAGCCATTGTGAGAGCTCATAAACCCCTCCTGTGCAAAGCACCTGCTCTAATCATTTAAATGTTTATTACGTATACAGCCTTGACCCCTCTTCTGTCTAATACCTACCTGTTGGTTTCGTCATGGGACTCGTCTGGCGTCTCTCTGTAATGTGGGACAAAGTTGTTTGTATCCATACACACCTTGCCCACAAGAGCACGCTGTCCAAAATCATCTGGAATGACAAGAAACATTGGAAAAGGTCACCAAACAGGTGAAATCACCCATCAGGGGATCTGCATTTGGTGTGATTAGAGTAGCACTCTGTCGAGACCGTATCAGACTGGAGTCAAAAGGGACATTTGTAATGTTGCTCATCAGCATCCTGGAATAACCTAAATAATAAACTAAAGCTAACATTAAATCTCATAAACCAAAAGGTGGGAGCGCTGTTGGTTGTGGTGAAACAAACTCTGCACGGTTTAGGAGGAGTAATGCAACCACCAAAATGACAAACATTCCATGCAGTAAGTAGATGTGAAAGTGACAGATTCCTCTACATACAAAACCCTATGTTCATGTCTTGTTCTGAGCTGGTGAAAATAATTTTCATTACAGTGGGTAACCATAAGGATGGAATGGAGCAAATTAAGATGTTCGTGCACAGCTAATCCCTGTACCTGAAACTCAAAACTTTCATTACCTGCAATCCCTGCCCTCATTTAACCTCACACTGAAGTGTTTTATCATTTTATTTTCAGGACAACAAGTAGAACACAAAACATAAAACAGTTACATTCATAAGTTTTATTGACAAATGTCAATAAATAAAAAGGTCTGGCAAGCAATAACCTCATGTTTTTATTGCAGAAATGGTTTCCTTGCCGGGAAATTATTATACAACTAGTCAGTGACAACTGCGTGGAGTTTGGACTTTGTGACAGCAACTATGCGATCTTATTACAGTATTATAGACAAAGTCCGGGACAGAAATTGAACTTGGCGAAATAAACTTGAATATCCACAGGATAATTCTGAAATGGATCTGAGGGATATAGCAAAGCTTAGGAAAACATCAGGGACGATCCCAATGCAATAATTGTGTATGATTTTCTATGTAGAAGAACCCTTACCTTCTAATGACTCTTGTGCGGCGTGAGTGTCAGAGCAAAACAGTCTCAGCTTTTCATAGTGGGGTCATAATAGTTTTTGTAGCTCAAACCGCTTGGACTTCACAGACGTTTTTGTGAGAAGAACAGTTTTCGGGATTCGCCAGATCAGCCTTGGTCTCACAAACACCGTTCTAGTTCAGCCCCCATCAACACACAGGCTAATCATCGGCAGATGCAGAAGACAGAGGAATCCAACGCAAAAAAAAAAAAAAAAATATGTTTAAGAGAATACGGAACAGAACAACAGACCCATCTTATTGAAGCCACAGAAGTTCAAGGCCAACTGCGATACTGCAGGCGTTGCTTGCAGAAAACAGGATCCCCATTATAGTGAATGGGAAAATGGCCATCTTTGTGGTCAATCTTCATGTAAATAAAATACAAATTCGAAAACAATCATAGTACCAATAAATGCTTCTAATACACCATATGCAAGTCCTTCAAACGATAATGTTGTAAAAATCACATAACTTATAAGGACAATTTAGTTGCTAATGGCAGCCTGCAGTACCCCGGCCAGCCTTCAATTTGAGTTACTCATTGAGAGGAGGCAGCACTGAGCTAGCCTGCAACACCACTTCCTGAATTAGCTCAAACTGCGCATGTTATGTATCCATGAGATGCTATCTTAACCGACTTAATTTGGCTTCAATGCGCTATTGAGTCTTCACATAGAAATGAATAGTGTCACGTGATCGATGGCTTTGTCCATTCCTATACAGTCATTGGTATAGAAGCACAAAAATATTTCCGATTATAGCCTGGGACTCAAAGCGTTAACAAAACATTTACACACTAGACTCCCCCCACAATGAAATTTGCACTGTGAAATAACAAATGTAACATGGTCAACATAACCCAACTACATAGTCGAGAGACGGTGCTGGCCTAGCAGTCAACACAGCTGCCTCCAGAACACTTGTATCGTGTCCCCCGGCAGCGAGGTTATAATCCCCACACCACCACTTTTAATACTGTCTATCCCCTGGTGTCCGTCTCCATACTTTCCCGTCTAAATAAATATAACACATTTGAAAGAGTGGAGTTCCAATCCCCCTTTAAAAAAAAGAGACTGATTGATAAGTTGTTGCATAACAACTTACGCAGTGGAAGCGTGTGTGTGTGTGTGTATTCCAGGTGGTTGTACATTGTGACTGAGGTTAATGTTTATAGCCAGTCAAAGAATGTCCCGTGCTCTTTTATCACAGAGCATGATCTTCCCTTCCTCCGTCATTAATACTTATGTAACAAACAAGTTAAACAGGCGAGAAGAACAGGTTAAAGTACAATGTTTCAATGTTAAGCCATTGTGCAAGTGAGCGGAAGAGTGTGTGCAGGTTTGTGTGTTAATGTGTCTGTTTTCTCACTTGCGATTTGGCCCAGCAGGAGAGAAGCGTCGGTGTGTATGGTGGCAAAGTAACAAGCCGTAGTGGTACCGTTTCTCAGGGTTCTTTTCTGAAATAGACAGAGATTGTTTTAGTATTCAGGCCCTATTGTTCATAAACACCACCCCATCAATGCAAATATCACCTGCCCTAGCCTGCTATGTGTTACAATGTATCCAGATTTCATCAGATTTTCTATGCTACTGTCACTCTGTGAGCTTTCCTTACAGTAGCCAAGGAAGCGACCTAAATAGTTCACATTTGTATTGTTTTTGCTACACTGCAGGTCATTTAAAATAAGCTAAAGCTTCACATACGTAAACACTCTCTTTAACCTTTATTAAAATGGCCATAGCGGCCTGCTATTGGCCCTCCTTTGGCATCCCTATCCCTGCACAGCAGGGAATTCCGAAAAACGAGAGAAAATAGACACAAGGGAAATTAAAGACGGCAACCAAAGTTTCTGCTCCCGAGTGTCCATTATCATTGCAATATTAACCTTTGCAACACAAGGCTTTAAATAAGTATAACAGACGATTTAGAATAGGAAATAAGGATAAGAATGGTCTATAATCCTCTATGCAAGTGGGACGGATTGAATCGGGTGCGCAACGGCATAAATTTTAAAACATTGTGTGTTTCTTATTAGACAAGTCCAGGTCTGTTTCAGTCCGTTTTCTTCCATTTGGTGCCTGATGAAAACGACCCTGATGACTTCTATAGACTGAGGTTTGTTAGTTTGGCCCAGACCGCTCACCACGACATGGGTGTAGACGTTGCGGGCGAACTCCAAGTCTTTGTAGCAGGCCTCCACTGGGAAGGTGTACGTGTTGAGCCACTGTAGCAGGGGCAGGTCCAGGGCTGTGCCTGCATAGCTGTACTGAGACGCGTGGATGTGGGTGTCCACCATCCCTGGCATGAAGAACTCACTACAGACAACAAAATGGACTTTAGGATAATAACTTGGTTGTGTTCAGTCACAAATAGATTAGGAATCAGTGTTACTCTCATAGGATGGACTCGTCACTCACTGCTGTCCAAGCTGTGTAACAGCCAAGGCCTCAAACCCCCACTTCTTTGACAGACTGTCAACTTCCTGCCCACTCCCAATGAAGGCAATCTGTCAACATGAGAAGCAACCAAAAACAAGGTGCAGATTAGCGCAAGAGAGAGACAAGAGCCTGACTCAACAAGGTGTTCATTAATTTAAATATAATTTATCCATGCATTGATAATTGATCGACTGTAACACATTAAGGCATAGTCAGACACAGACACCCTCAACAAACAGTACATTCTGAAAGTATTCAGACCTATCCACATTGTTAAATTACAGCCTTATTCTAAAATGGATTAAATAAAAACATTTCCTCATCAATCTACACACAATGACAAAGCGAAAAGAAGTATTCAGACTCTTTGCTATGATCAAATTTATTTATAAAGCCCTTTTCACATCAGCCGATGTCACAAAGTGCTATACAGAAACCCAGCCTGAAACCCCAAACAGCAAGCAATGCAAAACCACGGTGGTGTGGAAAACCTCAATAAAAAGGACAGAACCTAGGAAGAAACCTAGAGAGGAACCAGGCTCTGATGGGTGGCCAGTCCTCTTCTGGCTGTGCCGGGTTGAGATTCTAGTCAGAACTGAGTGAAAGATGAACGGAGCAAAATACAGCGAGATCCTTGATGAAAACCTGCTCAGGGCCTTAGATTGGGGCGAAGGTTCACCTTCCAACAGGACAACAACCCTAAGCACACAGAAAAGACAACGCAGGAGTGGCTTTGGGACAAGTCTCTGAATGTGCTTGAGTGGCCCAGAGCCCAGACTGAACCCGATCGAACCGCTCTGGTGAGCCGTGAAAATAGCTATGCAGCGACGCTCCCTATCCAACCTGACAGAGCTTGAGAGGATCTGCAGAGAAGAATGGGAGAAGCTCCCCAAATATAGGTGTGGCAATTTGTAGAGTCAATCCCAAGAAGACTGTAATCACTGCCAAAGGTGCTTCAACAAAGTACTGAGTAAAGAGTCTGAATACTTATGTAAATGTGATTTCAGTTGTTTTTTCATAAATTTGCACCCACAACACTTTTTTTTCACTATGGGTTGTTGTGTGTGGATTGATGAGGGGATTAAAACAATTTTATCAATTTTGGAATAAAGCTGTAACGTAACAACATCTGGAAAAAGTTAAGGTCTCTGAATACTTTCATAAGGCACTGTATATATAAAGTGTGTAAAACAGTATGTAAACATTTATTCAAGTGACCAGTGTTCAATGACTATGTACATAGGGCAGCAGTCTCTAAGGTGCAGGGTAAAGTACTGGGTGGTAGCCGGATAGAAGTGACTCAGGTTCAGGGCAGGGTACTGGTGGCTGTTTAACAGTCTGATGGCCTGGAGATAGAAGCTGTTTATCAATGCATCTCGGCTAGTCCTTCCTTTCCTGAATCCACTGAGATGGACATGAAACCCTTAAGTTCCAGATAATACAACAATCTACCCACAATCAACTTTTCCATTAGTTTACAGAGATTTGATGTAATTGCAATAGGTCTATAATTCGCAGGACTGGATGGATCTTTACCAGGCTTCACAAAAGGCAACACCACAACATGTTTCCTTCCTAATGGCAGCACTCCTATTGTCCATATTTTGTTAAATAAATCAAAATATTTCCCAGAACTTCTGTAGGCAGATGTTTAAACATAACGTAGCATAATCGATTCTCACCTGGCCCTCCAGAGCCCATGTCAATTCAAACATGGTGAATTCAGCGTCCTGTGATTCTCTTTTTTTATAATAATATGCTTATTATTTTCCAATTAAAAATAAATAAAAGACCGCAATACAAACATTAACATTCATTGTACTGTTGAATGGGATGGCCAATTTAGAGGACAAAACTAAACTTAACTCACGCATGCACAAAATCAAACAAAATCCTATTAGGTGGTACATGTATAAGAAAACAGCATATAGTCATTACAAGCAGTGTAGTTAAGCCAAAAAATAAATATTGAGTGGAGTACAGCACAAAGTAGCAGCAGATCATCAACACAGTTATGAAGCTGGACTAGACCATTTATCCAGTATCGGCGGCCATATTTTGTAAAACAATGGACTTCTATTGGAGGTGTTGTATCATATCTTTTCCAAATGTATTACATTCCCTAAATCCTGTAACCACATTTCAAAGGTAGTTACAGTCTCCAATTTCCAAAATTGCAATATGAGCCTTTTGGCTAATAGAGTACAAAGAGAGACATCCTTCCCCTCCTGGTTACTCCCATCAACTGTACCAAACAGAGAGATCAATGGATCTGGGGCTAGAACTCCATCGAAGGCTTTAGATAAGTAATCAAAGATTTGAGCCCAGTAAGCATGTAACTTAGGACATGTCCAAAATAAGTGGGTCAACTCCTGCTTGCACCTCTCACACAGTGGTGAGGTGTCCGGGAATATTTTATGCAGTTTCACTGTAGAGTAATGTAACCTGTGTATCACCTTAAACTGTACAAGGTTGTGCCTGGCATTCACTGAACTGTGGTTTATATTCCTGAGAGCTTCTACCCAGTCCTCATCTGAGATTTCTGAACCAAGTTCTTTTTCCCAAGCCCTTTTAATAGTGTCTGGGGATACCTCTATGTGGGCCTGTAACATAATACAGTCTAGAGACTGGCCCTTTTGAATGGGGTTTGACAAGGATCAAGCTATCTAATGTAGGATTATTTGGCTTAATGCCATTCTGTGGGATATGTGTCCTTAAGAAATTCCTGATTTGGAGGTATCTGAAAAAATGTGTTGTTGGCATGTTGAACTTTCCCTGTAATTGTTGAAATGAAGCTAACTGACCCTCCATGTATAAATTACCAATTGTTGTGAGCCCCTTCTCCCTCCACTGTGAAAACACCATATCATCCAATGCAGGGTGGAAAGCATGATTAAGGCAAATTGGGCTGTCAATGTATTTTATTGATTTATTTCACCTTTATTTAACCAGGGAGGCAAGTTGAGAACAAGTCCTCATTTACAATTGCGACCTGGCCAAGATAAAGCAATTCTAACAGTACATGGCCAAGATGTTCAAACGTTCATAGATGACCAGCAGGGTCAAAATATAATAATCACAGTGTTTGAGAGGGTGCAACAGGTCTGCAGGTCTGTCATTCAGAGACAGCAGGTGCGGTAGAGAAAGAGAGTCGAAAACAGCAGGTCCGGGATAAGGTAGCATGTCTGGGGAACAAGTCAGGTTTCCATAGCCGTAGGCAGTACAGTTGAAATGGGAGCAGCAGCATGACCAGGTGTACTGGGGACAGCAACTAGTCATCAGGCCAGGTAGTCCTGAGGCATGGTTCTAGGGCTCAGGTCATCCGAGAGAAAACTTAAAAATTCACACAGGACAAGGCAGGAGAAATACTCCAGATATAACATACTGACCCTAGCCATAAACTATTGCAGCATAATTACTGGAGGCTGAGACAGGAGGGGTCGGGACACATTGTGGCCCCGTCCGACGATACCACCAGACATTGCCAACCAGGCAGGATATAACCCCACCCATTTTGCCAAAGCACAATCTCCACACCACTAGAGGGTTATCTTCAAACCACCAACTTACTGCTCTGAGACAGGGCCGTGCACGAACCCCGACAGGAAGATCATGTCAGTGACTCAACCCACTCAAGTGACACACCCCTCCTAGAGACGGCATGGAAGAGCACCAGTAAGCCAGTGACTCATCCCCCATAATAAGGTTTGAGACAGAGAATTCCAGTGGAGAGAGGGGAACTGCCAGGCAGAGACAGGAAGGGCGGTTTGTCGCTCCAGTGCCTTTCCGTTCACCTTCACACTCCTGGGCCAGACTACACTCAAACATAGGACCTACTGAAGAGATGAGTCTTCAGTAAAGACTTAAAGGTTGAGACCGAGTCTGTGTCCCTCACATGGATAGGCAGACCATTCCATACAAATGGAGTCTTGTGACCGTAGCATACGTGTAGGTACGTACAGCAGGACCAAATCGGAACGATAGGTAGGAGCAAGCCCATGTAATACTTTGTAGGTTAGCAGTAAAACCTTGAAATCAGCCCTCGCCTTAACAGGAAGCCAGTGTAGAGGCACTGGAGTAATATGATCTTTTTGTTTTTTTGGTTCTAGTCAAGATTCTAGCAGCCGTATTTAGCACAAACTGAAGTTATTTAATGCTTTTATTTTGGTATGTGTCATGTAGATGGAAAAAAGCTGTCCTTGAAACAGTCTTGATATGTCCATCAAAAGAGAGATCAGGGTCCAGAGTAAGGTCTAGGTCCTTCGCAGTTTTATTTGCGACGACTGTACAGCCATCAAGACTAATTGTCAGATCCAATAGAAGATCTCTGTATTTCTTGGGACCTAGAACTAGCATCTCTGTTTTGTCCGAGTTTAAACATAAAACATTTGCCGCCATCCACTTCCAGGGAAGGGAACTGCGACTCAAAATTGAAAAAAGGAAACCGGCTGCCCGGACAAACTGAGCAGTCGGAAAAGAAGAGCCTTGGTCAGGGAGGTGACTAAGAACCCGATGGTGACACTGACAGAGCTCCTCTGTGAAGATGAGAGAACCTTCCAGAAGTACAACCATCTCTGCAGCCTTCCACCAAATCATGCCTTTATGGTAGGGTGGCCAGACAAAAGCCACCCCTCAGTAAAAAGGCACATGACAGCCCGCTTTGAGTTTGCCAAAAGGCACCTAAAGGACTCTGACCATGAGAAACAAGATTCTCTGGTCTGATGAAAGCAAGATTGAACTTTTTGGCAAGAATGCCAAGCATCACATCTGGAGGAAACTTGGCACCATCCCTATGGTAAAGCATGGTGGTGGCAACAACATGCTGTGGGGGATATTTTTCAGCAGCAGGGACTGGGAGACTAGTCAGGATCAAGGGAAAGATGAACAGAGCAAAGTACAGCGAGATCCTTGATGAAAACCTGTTCCAGAGCACTCAAGACCTCAGACTGGCGTGAACGGTCACTTTCCAAGAGGACAACAACCCTAAGCACACAGCCAAGCCACAAAGGAGTGGCTTTGGGACAAATCTCTGAATGTCCTTGAGTGGCCCAGCCAGAGCCCGGACTTGAACCCGATCGAACATCTCTGGAGAGACATTAAAATAGCTGTGCAGAGACGCTCCCCATCCAACCTAACAGAGCTTGAGAGGCTCTGCAGAGAAGAATGGGAGAAACTTGTGTCAAGCCTGTAGTGTCATACCCAAGATGACTCAAGGCTGTAATTGCTGCCAAAGTTGCTTCAACAAAGTAGAGTAAAGGGTCTGAATACTTATGTAAACATGATATTTCATATGTTTTATTTTATACATTTGCAAAAATGTATAAAAACCTGTTTTTGCTTTATCATTATGGGGTATTGTGTATACATTGATCAGGGAAAAAAGCTATTTAATTAATTTTAGAATAAGGCTGTAATGTAACAAAATGTGGAAAAAGTCAAGGGGTCTGAATACTTTCCTAATACACTGTATACACACACACACACTACACAAACATGCAACCAATTACCAAATCAAATCTCACAATTAGGATCTGGATGGCATGAGTCATTTTGGGAAACCTTTGTAATAAAATACATGTGATAAAAACATAACATGCATGACAAAGCAATGTAAAATCGCAAGAAACGATTTCCATGAAACTATTATTACTAAATCCAGACCACATTTCACAACTTTTGTGACAGCTGTCACAGGCCCTTTGTTGCCTCTACTGGAGTTACACACTGTACAATTATAATGACTGCAGGAAACAGGTTTATCTTCTTTTGAAGAAAATGTGTGGAGGTCAATGGTATCCATACAAAAATGCTGAATCCAATTCTGGCTTGGGGCATTTTTTTTGTGTGCCAAATTTAGCTAACTATTATAGTGTTTTGAAAAGATTTACCTAGCCTATGCAGGTTTGTAAAATGTATAGAAATTGGGGCAGCAAATAAATAAAAAACAATTTTAAAAATATATAAAAGAGATGGAAAACATAGTCCTATAAAACAATGCAGTTCCACTTAGGCCTAGGCATATGACACTTTGGCAATGTAAAATAGCCTAATCATAAGTTAAAGTCTTTACATACATTTTGCTAGGATTATTTCTAAATTAATTAACATAATGTATGCTGTTCATAGGTATTGAAATAGACTTTCACGGTTGAATTCTGACAGACCTTCCCCTCTGTGTCCACTCCCAGAAGCCTATCCTCCAGAATTTCCACGGCTGTGTGATCGGTGGAGTGCACAAACGTCCCCCTGTAGACGTGCGCAATGTCCACAGCGGATTTGTTGGAGCTAGTCATATCTAGAATGTTACAACAGCAGGGTTTGATACTGAAAATGAATCTTGTCACATTTTTA
Organism: Oncorhynchus masou masou; assembly: GCF_036934945.1. NCBI lineage: Eukaryota > Metazoa > Chordata > Actinopteri > Salmoniformes > Salmonidae > Oncorhynchus > Oncorhynchus masou. The sequence continues at coordinate 39,737,505 of NC_088236.1, read as the reverse complement.
TCCTCGGCAAGGATAGTGGGAGGTTAATCAGTGCGCACCAAGAAGAGACTCCACCTGCCGACAGTGCGACTGGCCACAAGCGTAGCGTGCGCCCGCATGGGACAGCCATAGCAGGAATTTTATTAGCCTACAGTGTTGTAAAAATAGATTTTGAAGCATTGCTCAGCAATGGCGCATTGTTCACTTTCATACCGTATGATAGTTTTCACTACTTAGACACAGGCAGAACTAGAGTTTTATACATGGGGTGGCAAAGGCTACTTCAGGGGGTCCAGAGACCATGACAGAAAATGTATGTAACCCTGACCTGGCATCTAAGCAGCATGAATGAATCCTATGATTGCTGATTAGATGTAGAAGTGATGACTCACTTGACCCAGAGTTCTTCAATGTGGCAGATAGTGTGGTCCAAAAGGGTTATTTTACTAGAATACTTCAACATACTATGAATAGTCAGTGTCTCTACTTCGGAACTGCAGCTCAATTTCTTTCTTTCTCTCACACACAAAACTGTACTCACATACTTGGGTCACTGTTTTCATGAATATAAAATCTGGGTCTATAAGTGTTTAATAATATCCAAAATATTATTTTCAGAAAATAAAGCTCAAGCACCAAGGAGGTAAGATTTGACATACCAGGTATCAAGCAGAAATGGACTTGAACAATAAAAAATAATTACAAACTTACAGTATCATATTTATGCTTATATATATTTATGCTTATATATATATATATATATATATTTATGCTTATATATATATATATATATATATATATATATATATATATAATGTTAACTAACAGCAAAGAAACGTTTGGGAATTGGCATAATCAAGACCAAATTAAATCTGTGTCATGATACCCTTTGGATGTATCATTTTAGAATGTCAGTGTACTAGCTCGTACACAGTGCAGGTGTTAATCATGACCAGAGGGACCGCCTAAGTGCCAAATTATCCTAGGTAGATTTAAAACAGCATAATTCTGCAGTTCTGGTGAGAACTGGCAAAAAGTTTCACAAACTCATCCATGTTGCGGGAGCGTGCCCTCCTTGACATAACGCTGAGAAATCCGAGGTGACTTAACCTGTCATCAACCATTGTTGTCCTAAGGTGGGTTTTAATCAGTTTTAAAGCTGAGAAACTTCTCTCTGACTGGTGTAACAGAAATCTTACGAAGTCGAAATAGCTCATGGAAGACCTCTTTATCAGGTTCTAGAAACACAACAAAGTCAAGGAGAGTAATGGTCTGTTCCTTCCACTTTTCTGTCTCCTATCAAGAATACGCTTGGTTGGATGAACCTCATGTCTGAGGTCCTCTAAATCGGACTCAAAAGGTCTGAGCAAAGGCAAACAGAAGCTCCTCATTCAAGGATGTTGTACTCTTTGGGTTGAGAGACTGGACTCCTTGCATTATCTCACAATTCTTTTTTGAAAAACACCTCTGCAGCTCAGCTGCGAGACTGTCAAGCACCTGATAAAAGATAGCTATTTGGAAGCTCTCACCATCACTTTGGTCACTATTTCTCTGTCCTGCAGTGCTCATCATCAATGAGTCATTAAATCGTAAGCTTGTTTTAGGCTGTCTTTTGCAAACTGTACACTTATTTTGCAGCACTCTGCAATCTCTTTCCATAGTTCTCCAAAGTAACCCTCACTTCTGTAGTCCTGTAATGTGTCTGTAAGGGCACCTACTAGATCCACAGCCCTTGCAAGGTCAAGAGAGCTTGTCAGAAATCATTTAGCATCAACTAGCACTTTGCATAAGGTAGCCAAAAGCCGTATAAAATGTAAATCTGAGAAAGATCAATGGCGGCAAGGGGCCTTCTATCATAACTATTTTAAAGTATGATATCCTGTAGCACTCTTAGAACTGCTGGAAGCCTGTCCCTCAGATTACGGCATGCCATGTATCTGCATGCCCACCTTCCATCCGTAAGTCTCTGTAGTGCTCTGGACTGCTGCTGTGGATACAGCTCTTTCTGAACTGCAAGTCACTTGAGATGAACGTACGAGCCAGATACAAAGTTATAAAGCTTCTGCAGGAGAGCAAAAAAGTTAAATGCCTCAGGTACTGATTTTACAGCATCAACAAGAACCAAATTCAAACAATGTGCATTAGAGTGCACATAAAATGCAAATCTTACACTCTTTTTAATCCGTGCACACACACAACAGAATGCTTTCCTCTCATAAGATTATTTCTGTAGTCCAGACCGTTTTCAAGGCAATCAATTATTTTTGTGAGACCTGCTGCATCTAAGCTTTCAGCTGACTGAAAGTGTTAAAAGCTTTTGTGGACGGCCCCGTAGTAATAGTACCTCACAAATAAAGTAATTTGTTATTGTTTCGTTAAAATCTGCAATTACACTAAAAACTTCTCTTTTACTTCTCTCATTATTTCACTTTGTACCATCTCAGCTAAGCCCTCAGGAACTTTGTTCTGGATTTGGTGGCTTGTGTATTTAGCATTGCCACATGCATTCATCTTTTTCTCTATGAGAGGGTCATGCTTTGCTATTTCTTTTAAGATTGTCAAAAAAATGGCCCTTGTTGTGAGAGTCAGCAGACTGTGAGAGTCAGCCTGGTTCCTCTCTAGGTTTCTTCCTAGGTTTTGGCCTTTCTAGGGAGTTTTTCCTAACCACCGTGCATCTACACCTGCATTGCTTGCTGTTTGGGGTTTTAGGCTGGGTTTCTGTACAGCACTTTGAGATATCAGCTGATGTACGAAGGGCTATATAAATAAATTTGATTAAATTTGATTTGACTCTCGATGACCTCTCTGCGGTATACTGAGTGACAGTTAATAGAAGCACATCTGAAATTGGGATAATGTAAGTACAGTTTTCCTCCACTTTCTTATTCCGGTCCTCATTTATGACATCTAACATTGATGAGTTGCTGTCAATAGCCATTTTATGCTGATTCCAAGCATACATAGCATTGATATGATGCTCTGCCTGCAAATGGAGCTTAAACCCAGAATCTTTAAACAGCGCCTTTTTCCTGTTACAAAAACCTGAATGTGATGTGAAAGCAAATTCAGGTGTATTGGGCAGAGAAAAATGCATACAGGCGAAACAATAAGTTGAATCTTGACTGACAGAATATTAAAGCCATGAATTGTCCTTTATACCAGGAGCTGTTGAAAGCCCTTCTCCTAGTACCATGCCGAGTTCTGGGAAATGATTTCAAACACGTCTGTACAGAACCCTCTTCTCTGGATCTTGAAATGTCTGAAAAACACGTTAAATAATTTGTCATATCTCTATGGAAATGTATAATTAAGGGATCCACAAGATTAGATACTAACAGCTGCTAACTAAAATGTGTAATTTAAGGTATAGGTCTGGCCTACCATTGGGTCCTTTTGGAACAGCATATCTGGGGCTTGATGCAGTTGGGAGGGGCTCGATGACATCTCCTGGCAGCTCTGGCTCACTGTCTTGCTCAGAGCCAGAGGTCTCTGTGTCATCCCTTGATACATCTATTACATTAAAATAACAAGAACTATTAGTGTATATCCACAATAAAAATGCCACAGCCACTAAAACAAGAACACACATGAATCAACAACCAACATTTTAAAGTGAGGCTTAAATCTGACAAAAATCACCTATTACACACAAGCTGAAGCTAAATTTAAATTTTGAACTGGGCCTGTGACTGACTGCCTGGTAGATGCTCTAACCTGCTGGTGGTTGACTGGGTCCTTGTGAAGTCTGACCACACTGACTCTGACGAGCCTCAGGGAGGGGGCTGCTCTGGGTCCAGTAGTGATGCAAGGGCTGGGGTCTGTTTGAACCTTATCTGCCTGTTTGTGCTTCTGTAAAAATGAAGTCTGATATCTCTCCCTTTCTTTTCATGTTTAATTGGTCCTATGCAAAAATAAGACCATCTATGGTTACATTTAAGCATCCTATTACCACATTTTAGTCCAACCTCAATCTTAATTACAAATCCCCATTATCATAACTGTATCTTAAACTCAACTACATGGCTAGCCCTACTCTGCAGTAAGGAACACCTTTACGATAGCAAACAGGCTATATGCAAATTGTGGTAATCTTTTGAGTAACGTTAACAGATTGATAATAATAATTGTTCGTTTTGAGTTCAAGTACGAAAATCGAACAGTTAATGGATTTCAAATTTGCTGACTGTTAACTTGCTGAACACTGACAACTGTAGCCTACTAGTTACCCCACATTAACTAAACATTCACATACTGTAATTTACGACACTGCACTGTATATGCGTGTATTACTAGCACAGGTGTTGACACAATGTTAGGCTACACTGGGAACCGATCTCTGTAATCGGATTAGCTGTCTGTTAACGGAGCGAAAGGTCTACCGCTGAGTCGCTGTGTAAATTAACTTTTACAAAAGTTGTTCAGGAAACCTAAACCCGATGCTAAACCTTAAAACTTACTTTAATTATGATGCTTTCGAAAATAGCTCGTGGAGCTGTGGAAATATTATTTTCTTCTTTTGTATATCGCAACCAACGTTAATTTTCTATTTTACTCATCCTCGATTTGAATTATGTGCCGCCAAATGTCAAAATAAATGCTTCTTTCAACAAGAGGTGAAATGAGATGTCAATCAGCATCAAACTGCCAATAGCGAATTACATTTTTGGGTGGCCAATCAGATGTTAGGGGTGTCCAGTGCCACCTCGGACAGCCCTCTGGCTCCGCCTCTGGACACAGGCAGTAGTGCTGACAACATTGCAAGTACAGTACAGCATCTCAATAGTTTCTGTACCAAGCAGTGAATGGCGAGACATGGTCCTCTTTTTTTTTAACAAGCTCATGTTTAAAACAAATACAATATGCGAAAAAAACACTGGCGATACAACTCACCACTATGACCGAGTCTCTGTTCTAGCTATTTTGTTTCCCTTTCTGATGTGCTGCGTTTACACAGGCAGCCCAATTCTGATCTTTCCCCCCCAGTAATTGGATTTTGACCAATCACATCAGATCTTTTCACATCTCTTTTTCAGAGCTACTCTAATTGCTTTTTTCCCACCAATTGGCCTTTTGACCAATTTGAATGGGGCTGCCTGTGTAGAAGCAGCAATAGCTGTATCATCTTCACTGCCAATGCTCTGTACTTCTTGTTCTCTGTGTGTCTGCTTTATACTTTATAAAACCCAAACTAAGGATTTAGAAGTTATACTGCAAATTAGTGCCCATCAAATGCATTGTGCTGAATCAATACCTACCATAAGTGCTCATTGCTATTCCAGGGCTCCAGACTAACATTTTCCCCGGGAGTCACTGGTGCCACTAACTTTTACAGTTGGTACCAGCCCCATGATTTGGTTGGACCCAAATCACAAATAATCTTAAAGTAATTCATAGTGCTTTACTAAGAAGTATAATAGACTATGGAGTTATCCAATAAATACGTTGTCTCATTTAACACGTCCAAGCAGATTACCTAATCCAGTGATTGTCATGAATTTCTGGTTGACAATTAGACTATAGTTGCTATATTTTGCAGTCAAAATAGGACACCAGAATTTCACGTTTTTTTATTTGTTCAAGAGATATTAATTGAATAAGCCTACATCTTTATGTGCACTAACAGTGTTGTAGTAATCGAGACCACAGTGTCTCTCGGTCTTGTATACATTTGTAATCCGTCTTGATTTAGCCTCGAACAGTGAGGATTCATACCGTCTTCCCGAGACCAGCCAGGTAAAAAAAATACTAAATTATCAGTTTCCATCCAGTCAGCGCACAAAACCGCTTCGCCAGGCCAAATATATACACTGCTTTCTTGAAACAATATCCTAAGTCTTTATATCTATTATATACATGTTTGCGCAATGGTGAACCTTTCGGCCTTCCGTGTGGGACAGGTTCGTGATTCTGAAAGGACAGCAACCGTAATACCAGCGCACTCATGTTGGAGAGTAGGCAGGTATACTATGTATACCCTCGTTTGTTTTTCAGTGGGTATTACATATAGTCACGTATTAATCCCTACTAGTGCGTATCACGCTAGTGTAGTGGAGGTATACGACTTATTAATTATGTAATACAATAGAGAAATCATGTACAACGTAGCCTACACAATCGCAAAATCCGTGAAATATATTCACATGCAAGCCACACAGCCTAGTTTCAACAGAATATCTGCAGGCAGCAAGAGTGTGCAGCGCTCACCTGGTTTTGGCATGGAGCAGCAGAATAATCACATAGGTAACCCATAGGTTAGGAAAGACATTTCACCGTATGAAATCTACCATGCTATGCTAAATCAAATTAACAAACTGTAGGCAAACCAAACCAGGGGAGTTCTGAACAGATAAAAAAAGCATTGCATGCATTTAATCGCATTTGCGTAGTGACATAGAGCAGTACAGTTTTTTTTAAAGTGTGTAGCCTAGGGTCCAGGAAAGAAATTGTCCTTTTGAAAAAGCATTTCATGCAATTCTAAATCATTTCACATGACTGGAGACTTTGGCAGAATCGTTAAATATACCTCACAAAGATCAATCATTTTAAAAACTTTTAATTTAACTAGGCAAGTCCGTTAATTAGGGACACATTCTTATTTACGATGACGTCCTTGTCTTGAATCCGTCAATGGCCTAGGCGTGTGGAGACATACAGTATTGTAGGCTACAATCTGTGGAGGAAATTATAGTATTAAAAATGCTTTCAAATTTCACCGACTCACCCAATGATGAGCAGCTTGCTGGTGATGGCCAATGCGCTAGTGCCAAAAGCCTCTCTCAATCTTTTGTAAAACATAATTTGGAAGTTGATCAAATATGTTGGTCTTTTGTTTTCAGCAGGACCCATTTGCTTTCCAAACTGTTTTCCCTCGACTGTATTTGAAATATTGCGAAATGCCCGTTTTGCCCGTTTACTGTTTATTTTTACTGACATATTTGCCGCACGTCCCGACTATAGGCTATGCCTTGTTATTGGGCTACGATCCACAGCTAAGCTATTTTTTTTAATAAGCTATTGATCCTCTGTGGCTATATTATAGGCCTTCTCATGGCGTAGTAGGCTATTCTGAACGATTTAATGTATTTCTGAACAGACAGCGGTTATTCTATAACTTGGGCAAATGTATTTACATTTATCTGACGGAAACATGGATCACCACAGATAACACTGCTACTCCTACTGCTCTCTCTTCGTCCGCCCACGTGTTCTCGCACACCCCGAGAGCTTCTGGTCAGCGGGGTGGTGGCACCGGGATCCTCATCTCTCCCAAGTGGTCATTCTCTCTTTCTCCCCTTACCCATCTGTCTATCGCCTCCTTTGAATTCCATGCTGTCACAGTTACCAGCCCTTTCAAGCTTAACATCCTTATCATTTATCGCCCTCCAGGTTCCCTCGGAGAGTTCATCAATGAGCTTGATGCCTTGATAAGCTCCTTTCCTGAGGACGGCTCACCTCTCACAATCCTGGGCGACTTTAACCTCCCCACGTCTACCTTTGACTCATTCCTCTCTGCCTCCTTTCCACTCCTCTCCTCTTTTGACCTCACCCTCTCACCTCCCCCTACTCACAAGGCAGGCAATACGCCGACCTCATCTTTACTAGATGCTGTTCTTCCACTAACCTCATTGCAACTCCCCTCCAAGTCTCCGACCACTACCTTGTATCCTTTTCCCTCTCGCTCTCATCCAACACTTCCCACACTGCCCCTACTCGGATGGTATCGCGCCGTCCCAACCTTCGCTCTCTCTCCCCCGCTACTCTCTCCTCTTCCATCCTATCATCTCTTCCCTCTGCTCAAACCTTCTCCAACCTATCTCCTGATTCTGCCTCCTCAACCCTCCTCTCTTCCCTTTCTGCATCCTTTGACTCTCTATGTCCCCTATCCTCCAGGCCGGCTCGGTCCTCCCCTCCCGCTCCGTGGCTCGACGACTCATTGCGAGCTCACAGAACAGGGCTCCGGGCAGCCGAGCGGCAATGGAGGAAAACTCGCCTCCCTGCGGACCTGGCATCCTTTCACTCCCTCCTCTCTACATTTTCCTCCTCTGTCTCTGCTGCTAAAGCCACTTTCTACCACTCTAAATTCCAAGCATCTGCCTCTAACCCTAGGAAGCTCTTTGCCACCTTCTCCTCCCTCCTGAATCCTCCTCCCCCCCCCCCTCCTCCCTCTCTGCAGATGACTTCGTCAACCATTTTGAAAAGAAGGTCGACGACATCCGATCCTCGTTTGCTAAGTCAAACGACACCGCTGGTTCTGCTCACACTGCCCTACCCTGTGCTCTGACCTCTTTCTCCCTCTCTCTCCAGATGAAATCTCGCTTCTTGTGACGGCCGGCCGCCCAACAACCTGCCCGCTTGACCCTATCCCCTCCTCTCTTCTCCAGACCATTTCCGGAGACCTTCTCCCTTACCTCACCTCGCTCATCAACTCATCCCTGACCGCTGGCTACGTCCCTTCCGTCTTCAAGAGAGCGAGAGTTGCACCCCTTCTGAAAAAACCTACACTCAATCCCTCCGATGCCAACAACTACAGACCAGTATCCCTTCTTTCTTTTCTCTCCAAAACTCTTGAACGTGCCGTCCTTGGCCAGCTCTCCCGCTATCTCTCTCAGAATGACCTTCTTGATCCAAATCAGTCAGGTTTCAAGACTAGTCATTCAACTGAGACTGCTCTTCTCTGTATCACGGAGGCGCTCCGCACTGCTAAAGCTAACTCTCTCTCCTCTGCTCTCATCCTTCTAGACCTATCGGCTGCCTTCGATACTGTGAACCATCAGATCCTCCTCTCCACCCTCTCCGAGTTGGGCATCTCCGGCGCGGCCCACGCTTGGATTGCGTCCTACCTGACAGGTCGCTCCTACCAGGTGGCGTGGCGAGAATCTGTCTCCTCACCACACGCTCTCACCACTGGTGTCCCCCAGGGCTCTGTTCTAGGCCCTCTCCTATTCTCGCTATACACCAAGTCACTTGGCTCTGTCATAACCTCACATGGTCTCTCCTATCATTGCTATGCAGACGACACACAATTAATCTTCTCCTTTCCCCCTTCTGATGACCAGGTGGCGAATCGCATCTCTGCATGTCTGGCAGACATATCAGTGTGGATGACGGATCACCACCTCAAGCTGAACCTCGGCAAGACGGAGCTGCTCTTCCTCCCGGGGAAGGACTGCCCGTTCCATGATCTCGCCATCACGGTTGACAACTCCATTGTGTCCTCCTCCCAGAGCGCTAAGAACCTTGGCGTGATCCTGGACAACACCCTGTCGTTCTCAACTAACATCAAGGCGGTGGCCCGTTCCTGTAGGTTCATGCTCTACAACATCCGCAGAGTACGACCCTGCCTCACACAGGAAGCGGCGCAGGTCCTAATCCAGGCACTTGTCATCTCCCGTCTGGATTACTGCAACTCGCTGTTGGCTGGGCTCCCTGCCTGTGCCATTAAACCCCTACAACTCATCCAGAACGCCGCAGCCCGTCTGGTGTTCAACCTTCCCAAGTTCTCTCACGTCACCCCGCTCTCTCCACTGGCTTCCAGTTGAAGCTCGCATCCGCTACAAGACCATGGTGCTTGCCTACGGAGCTGTGAGGGGAACGGCACCGCAGTACCTCCAGGCTCTGATCAGGCCCTACACCCAAACAAGGGCACTGCATTCATCCACCTCTGGCCTGCTCGCCTCCCTACCACTGAGGAAGTACAGTTCCGGCTCAGCCCAGTCAAAACTGTTCGCTGCTCTGGCCCCCCAATGGTGGAACAAACTCCCTCACGACGCCAGGACAGCGGAGTCAATCACCACCTTCCGGAGACACCTGAAACCCCACCTCTTTAAGCAATACCTAGGATAGGATAAAGTAATCCTTCTCACCCCCCCCTTAAATGATTTAGATGCACTATTGTAAAGTGGCTGTTCCACTGGATGTCATAAGGTGAATTCACCAATTTGTAAGTCGCTCTGGATAAGAGCGTCTGCCAAATGACTTAAATGTAATGTAAATGTATCAGGGGTGCTGCAGTGCATTAAGAACTCTTTGCGCGGCTATGATTCCATAAGGAAATAAATGATGAAGTGCACCGCTGGAGAGATAAGAGTTACAGACTCATGTCTATCAGGATAGAGAGTTCATAGAAAGTTAATCTCATTGTAGTTATGAGAGAGATACTTGCACGCTTCTCACACAGCCACGGCCAGGAAATGGTCTCAAACATAGGTTACAATGTTGCGCAAACCATAAACCGGGCTTGCCCAACCAGAATCAACTCTGGTTAGACCCGGCCTGAAAATCTACTTTTTCCAGTTTTTTTTTGTGAGGGCAGGAGAATTAACTTTGTTTTTATTATAATTTTTACATTGCAAAAAGTGGCAATTATTTTTCATGCCAGGAGAGGTAAACCGTCCAAAACAGATGTCTACAAACAGCACTGGCTATTTGTGATGCACAATTGTCATCATGTGCTGTTTGCATTAGGGGCTTATACACACACAGGCCTGGGTGAACACAGTCCCACCCACTGGGGAGCCAGGCCCACCCAATCAGATTGATGTGGTTTAAGCATTGTTGTGGACTTAAACACATTAGTATTTTTTCAATTAAAAAAAGGGTGATTTTGAGAGTGAAAATTCTACAGGTAAACAGGACTTTTCACACAGAGTGCCTTTCCTTCACAGGAGGGGTTTGGAAAATTAGACTATAACACTGCCTGCAGGCACCACGACACCACTGCATAGGGCTGACAGAAAGACAGCAGTCACACACAGCCTGATGTTAAAGGATAAGCAGCCCATAAACTGAGACATATTCACAAGAACACAAAAACACAACCATTAAAGCATTTCCCAATCGAACTAAGTAAAAGTAACCAGTGACCTAGTTTAAAGTGGAAATTATTGTTAACTACTTTGCAGATATGACACATTTTTACTGATAATATAATTATCAAATTCCCAGTTTGCTACGAAACATATTTTGTAAAATATATATATTTTCAAAATAGGTTATATTTGACTCAACATTCCACGACATACACTAAGGCATTGTTGCCAGAATAGATGGATGCAGTTCAATGCGTGATTAATAAAGTGCTCAAAAAAATAAAGGGAACACTAAAATAACACATCCTAGATCTGAATGAATGAAATATTCTTATTAAATACTTTTCTTTACATAGTTGAATGTGCTGACAACAAAATCACAAAAATTATCAATGGAAATCAAATTTATCAACCCATGGAGGTCTGTATTTGGAATCACACTCAAAACTAAAGTGGAAAACCACACTACAGGCTGATCCAACTTTGATGTAATGTCTTTAAACAAGTCAAAATGAGGCTCAGTAGTGTGTGTGGCCTCCATGTGCCTGTATGACCTCCCTACAATGCCTGGGCATGCTCCTGATGAGGTGGCGGATGGTCTCCTGAGGGATCTCCTCCCAGACCTGGACTAAAGCATCCGCCAACTCCTGGACAGTCTGTGGTGCAACGTGGCGTTGGTGGATGGAGCGAGACATGATGTCCCAGATGTGCTCAATTGGATTCAGGTCTGGGGAACGGGCGGGCCAGTCCATAGCATCAATGCCTTCCTCTTGCAGGAACTGCTGACACACTCCAGCCACATGAGGTCGAGCATTGTCTTGCATTAAGAGGAACCCAGGGCCAACCGCACCAGCATATGGTCTCACAAGGGGTCTGAGGATCTCATCTCGGTATCTAATGGCAGTCAGGCTACCTCTGGCGAGCACATGGAGGGCTGTGTGGCCCCCCAAAGAAATGCCACCCCACACCATGACTGACCCACCGCCAAACCGGTCATGCTGGAGGATGTTGCAGGCAGCAGAACATTCTCCATGGCGTGAACCTGCTTTCATCTGTGAGTTGTAGTCCTGTGTGGCTCAGTCGGTAGAGCATGGCGCTTGCAACGCCAAGCGTCGTGGGTTCGATTCCCGCTGGGACCACCCATATGTAAAAGTAGTGGCCCCAGCCGACTTGTAAGTCGCTTTGGACAAAAGCGTCTGCTAAATGGGATATATTATATATTAAGAGCACAGGGCGCCAGTGGCGAATTTGCCAATCTTGGTGTTCTCTGGCAAATGCCAAACGTCCTGCACGGTGTTGGGCTGTAAGCACAACCCCCACCTGTGGACGTCGGGCCCTCATACCACCCTCATGGGGTCTGTTTCTGACTGTTTGAGCAGACATGCAAATTTGTGGCCTGCTGGAGGTCATTTTGCAGGGCTCTGGCAGTGCTCCTCCTTGCACAAAGGCAGAGGTTGCGGTCCTGCTGCTGGGTTGGTGCCCTCCTACGGCCTCCTCCACGTCTCCTGATGTACTGGCCTGTCTCCTGGTAGCGCCTCCATGCTCTGGACAGTACGCTGACAGACACAGCAAACCTTCTTGCCACAGCTCGCATTGATGTCCCATCCTGGATGAGCTGCACTACCTGAGCCACTGGTGTGGGTTGTGGACTCCGTCTCATGCTACCACTAGAGTGAAAGCACCGCCAGCATTCAAAAGTGACCAAAACATCAGCCAGGAAGCATAGGAACTGAGAAGTGGTCTGTGGTTATCACCTGGAGAACCACTCCTTTATTGGGAGAGTTAGAAAAGTTAGAGGGTTTATCTAAATGTTCCTTCGTTTTGAGCTCATCTTGCTCTGGCTAGCATTAGTTGTTGATCTTGTTGTTGTTGATGTGCATAACTGAGGGAGAGAGAGACTAGCTTCCCGTGGTTGTTTGATCAATAGGACTGTAAAGTCCACAAATGTAAGAGGACCCCTGTGGTGTTTATATAGAAATCTTGCAGAAATCCATTCAGGTGTATTTTGTGGCTTTTGGCAAAAGCATTCTAATGATCTGAAGTTACACGGTTGCAACTGCTTGTAAACACACAGTTCAGTTCAAAGTGAATGATGGCAGGTCCGTGTGGCGAAGGCCTACTATAGCTCTGATTGGCTATAGCGCACCGGTCTGTGTAGACTCCGGTCCTAGACAGATGTATTCATTCGGTTTTATTTACCGCAATGTCTATTAATTGTCCAAACACACGGCCGCGTTCCCACTCTATACTGCTATAGAATTTTCACAACTCCCAAACGTTCTAAGAATTTATGAAAACGTGAAAATGACCATAAGTGGTCGCTTGTCATTAAATGTTTAAAAAGAGCCATATTCTTCCTGGGGGGTGTCAATGAACAGATTTGAATAACATGATACTAAAATCAGTCAATTGAAATAAATAAATTATACCCTCATTTATGGATTTCACATGACTGGGAATACAGATATGCATCGGTCGGTCACAGATCCCTTTAAAAAAAAGTAGGGGTGTGGATCAGAAAACCAGTCAGTATCTGGTATGACCACCATTTGCCTCATGCTGTGCAACATCTCCTTCGCATAGAGTTGTTGATTGTGGCCTGTGGAATGTTGCCCCACTCTTCAATGGCTGTGTAAAGTTGCTGGATATTGGCAGGAACAGGAACACACTGTCGTACATGTTGATCAAGAGCATCCCAAACATGTTCAAGAGCATCCCAAACATATGAAATGTCTGGTGAGTATGCAGGCCATGGAAGAACTGAGACATTCAGCTTCCAGGAATTGTGTACAGATCCTTGCGACATGGGGCTGTGCATTATCATGCTGAAATAAGAGGTGATGGAGGCAGATGAATGGCACGACAATGGGCCTCAGGATCTCGTCACGGTAGCGCTGTGCTTTCAAATTGCCATTGATAAAATGCAATTGCGTTCGTATGACTGCCCATACCATAACCCCGTCACGGGGCACTCTGTTCACAACGTTGACATTAGTAAATTGCTCGCCCACATGACACCATACATGCGGTCTGCCATCTGCCCGGTACAGTTGAATCTGGGATTCACCTGTGAAGAACACACTTCTCCAGCGTGCCAGTGGTCTTCGAAGTTGAGCATTTGCCCCTGAAGATGGTTACGATGCCGAACTGCAGTCAGGTCGAGACCAGATGAGCTTCCCTGAAATGGTTTCTGACAGCTTGTACATTCAGACATTCTTTGGTTGTGCAAACAAAGTTTCATCAAGTATCTGGGTGTCTGGTCTCAGACAATCCTGCAAGGGATGAAGCCGGATGTGAAGGTCCTGGCCTGGTTACACGTGGTCTGCAGTTGTGAGGCCGATTGGAAGTACTGCCAAATTCTCTAAAACGACATTGGAGGCAGCTTATGGTAGAGAAATTAACATTCTCTGGTAACAGCTCTGGTGGACATTCCTCCAGTCAGCATGCCAATTGCAAGCTCCCTCAAAACTTGAGACATCTGTGGCATTGTGTAGCATGACAGAATTGCATATTTTAGAGTGACCGTTTATTGTCCCCAGCACAAGGTACACCTGTGTAATGATCATGCTGATTAATCAGCTTCTTGATATACCACATGTCAGGTGGATAGATTATCTCAGCAAAGGAGAAAATGATCACTAATAGGAATATAAATAGATTTGTGCAAAAAAAAATAGAGAAAAAAGCTTTGTGCGTATTAAACATTTCTGGGATATTTTATTTCAGCTCATGAAACATGGGACCATGTTGCGTTTACATTTTTGTTCAGTGGAGTTTGCTTAACAAATAACTTGCATGATGGAGTCCAGCTGTGTGCAATACTAGGAGTTAATATACCACAAACACCAAGGAGCTTTTCCAATGGCTTATAAGTAAGGGGACCAAATGGTTTGGGTCAAAAAAATACTGAATACCCCGTTGAAAAATGGTAAAACATTTTATTAAAGGCCTACTCCTTAATTTGAAAAACACCACAATGGTAGCCACTTAGTTTCAGAAGGATATCACAAGTTCATATGGCTAGCCACATCATAACCTAAAATCTAACGTTGTTTTACTCATGTTTGTAAAAAAATATTTTTAAATTTTAAAATAGGCCTAATGTATTGCTTCAAAATATGGTTAAAACTATCACGAGATTGTTAGGATACTAATGATTAATAGTGCTTTATATAATGTCCCAATAGGCCAAGTAAATTAGCTAACGTCTTCAAATGAAATAAACCAGAAGACAATTGTATTAAGCAACTTCTATGTCGTAATCCAGACAATTTCAAACAGGCGCAGCTTCAGCCCTAAACCACAGACGTTCCAGTTGATAGAAAGACGCAGAAAGGAAATATGATTAATACACTTGTCTTAATCTTACGGGGCATTCCATGCGAGTTTGGTCCAAAGTTTATTATGTTTAGGATCTTCTTAAAATTCAATTAATAGAAAAAAAGGTATATTTTTTATTCAATTTAACTTGGCAAGTCAGTTAAGAGCAAATTCTTATTTAGAATGACGGCCTACCCCAGCCAAGCCCTAACCCGGATGATGCTGGGCCAATTGTGCGCCACCTTAAAGGACTCCCAATCACGGCTGGGTTTGACAAAGCCTGGAATCGAACCAGGGTCTGTAGTGATGCCTCTAGCACTGAGATTCAGAGCCTTAGACCGCTGCTCCACTCGGGAGCCCTATATGTTTGGCATACTTTTGATATCTGCATCTAAATAATTAAGACATTTTTCGAAAGTAGCAAAGCGTGCACTCTGGACATTTGAGGCAGCATCTGCAGACTAATCATTGTAGTATCTTTAAGCAAACTATGCATGAGGACAGACTACGCTTTCAAGGTAAGGAAACACATTTTGTTTTGTTATTTGGGTAAACTATTCCTTTAAGTCAGGAGGAGCACTAAGGTCATTGGACTTTAGAGCATGTGTTTGAATAAGCAGAACAAAACTGGCATGTGGTCATTACCAAAGGCACTAAATAAAACCCACTGAGATCATCAATTAATTATGTTAATAGTGTGGTAACGAGTTAGTGTGACTCACCATAAAGACTATGGTCCACTTGTAGCTCTAAAAAGGGAGAAATCCGAGAGAAGATGTTCCACTATGGCCTACAGAGGAAAGCATTCAGCTGAAATAATGCATATTACTCAAAATACATTGTCAGAATAAATAAAAATAATCACTATTTTCTCAAAATGTATCTTTTGGCATATGTGTACATACGTGTGTATTTCTGTATCTGAAAAAGTTTTTAAAAAAACAGCCGGCGGGGCACAATAATGACTTCAATCCAGTATTGCTTGTGAATATTCTTTCACAAACAAAACAAGATAATACTTCCTTAAACCCATCAAAGCATGACAATAATTGCTCTCATAGGATTTACTACAAAACAGTTCATTGAAAGTGGGGTTTGTCCATTTAATGTCCCAACACAAGTTGGCTATTGTATTTTAGAGTGAATAAATCTAGTGATGAGTCTTCTTAGCAAAAGTATGTATAATCAGAGGATAAGTATATTAATAAAATGGATAGGAGGTACATTTAGGATCATCCTGGTTTAGCAGTCTTTAGTCTTTGAAAGTAACATGTGCCACATTCGGGACAAGGGCCTTGCCGCTTCCTGCCTTCTCAGGACCCGAGTCACTGGCAAAGTCATCATCACTGCCCAAGTCACCAAAGTCATCATCAAGCTCATTGAAGTCCTCCTTCCTCCGAGTACGTCCGGTCATCTTTTGATTGGTGTATTCCTCCTCTTCCTCTCCCTGCTTCTGTATGTTAACCCTTTGGGAGGAATTTGAATTAAAAACAACAAAAAAAAATGACAAATGGAACCCTGAAACTACTAGTGCCCAACAACACACTTTTGGAATGTCGACCTAGGTTTTTTGTAGGTTCTTCAGAGACTTAAGCCGATTGAAATAGAAGTAGGAAGGACTGGATAGTTGTAACACTTTTTTACTTTTTGGATAGTTACTCCAAGCTTTTTAATAGCTCGAGTTCAAAATGAGATACATTTGTCTGCTTTAAAATGTATTTTAAAGCAATCAGAGAACGCATGATTTTGTATCAAACACATGGAGAGTAATGTTACAACTGACCCCGGGGTCAATTAACAGTATTTGGGGTGTAATATAAAGAACATTGTTTAAAATCCATTACATACCTGTATTCAGGTTGAAAATGGCATATTTTGACAATAAGTGCCTAAATTTAAACGCCGTGCCTGTACAGTAACATGCTATACATGAAGTCAGAGCTCTGGCTCGGCGCTTCACAGCTCTGTATGGGTTTTGACGGACGGCCATTCTGAACTTGAACACCTCATGCGACAAGACGCTCACTGTGCACACTTTGGAGAGGTGTGTGGTAGCGCTGGGACGATAAACCGGAAATTATCGATACCGACCACTTATCACAGGCATTTTTCGGATATCGTTCAATACGATAAGTAGCCTAAACTAGAGAAATTTTAAATTAAATAAGTTTGCTAATATGGGTGATTGTTAATGGGATAATTGATGGCTACAACCATCAAACTAGTAGTAGTAGTTTAAAGGATAATAAAATGGACACAATAACCCATAATGACAGGTTTTGAAAAGGCAAATTTATATTTAACCCCAGAAATATCACATTTAAATAAGTATTCAGACCCTTTACTCAGTATATTGTTGAAGCACCTTTGGCAGCGATTACAGCCTCGAGTCTTCTTGAGTATGACACTACAAGCTTGGCACACCTGTATTTGGAGAGTTTCTCCCATTCTGCTCTGACAATCCTCTCAAGCACTGTCAGGTTGGATGGGCAGCATCGCTGCACAGATATTTTAAGGTTTCTCTAGAGATGTTTGATCGGGTTCAAGTCCTGGCTATGGCTGGGCCACTCAAGGACATTCAGAGACTTGTCCGGAAGCCACTGCGGTGTCCTGTTGGAAGGTGAACGTTCGCTCAGTCTCAGGTCCTGAGCGCTTTGGAGCAGGTTTTCATCAAGGATCTCTCTGTACTTTGCTCAGGTTCTTGTTCACCTCCCTGACCAAGGCCATTCCCTCCCGATTGCTCAGTTTGCCTTTCCAAATCATGTCCAATCAATTGAATTTACCACAGGTGGACTCCAAGTTGTAGAAACATCAATGATGATCAATGAAAATAGGATGCACCTGAGCTCAATTGAGTCTCAAAGCAAAAGATCTGAATACTTATTTACATAAGTATTCATGTTTTCTATTTTATAAATTTGCTGTCATTATGGGGTATTGGGTGTAAATTGAGGGATTTTTTATTTATTACATTTTAGAATAAGGCTGTAATGTAACAAAATGTGTAAAAAAGGGAAGGGGTTTGAATACTTTCCGAAAGCACTGTAAATCACAATACTTTATGGGTAAATAATCACAATAAGACACAGGGTGACGTTGCCCAACCCCAGTCTACAATGAACAAGGTACATTTGGATGATTTGTTTCACTTTGGCTGCGGATATGACTTTTCTGTACCATTCTTCCGGAGCGCGAAAGGTCCAGAAGCTTCTGCACATGTGCGGATCACATTCTGCGCATGCAGTTATTTACCTCTATGTTATGTAAAAAAAAAAAGTGTGGTCTCCCTCACTCCACATTTCTCACTGTCAATTGTGAATGACAATTCTCTCAAGTTTTACCGGTGAAACGTCTATACAGCATCTGCATACAAACCATTTGATCTCAGTCAGTTTCACTGGGATGTGAATTTAGATTTTCTTGACAAATTTATACAGTCTTATTTTGAATTATGTACAGTGAGTGAATTTTGCCTAGTAGCGCACCGGTAAGGTTTGGCCACGAGACAAAAATGCAACCATTTGCACAATATTCCTTAAATCCCCAAAACTAGGTGGTGTTTTCGTCTTACAGTAGAATACTATTATATTCAGTTCTGCTATTTAGAATACTATCATTATGTGATCTTGCACATTGATCTAACTTTATTAAAGGAGCACCATACGCCAGAGTAACTTGTTTTATACGAGTAGCTAAGAGCAGAGACTGTGCGTAAAGTATAGAATCCCGCAAATGCACTGAAGCGTCGGGACCTTGAGTGCTCGGGAAGGTCCAGAAAAGTTGGATCCGCAGCCACTCAATATTTGTTTCCCTCCAGTAGATAGCAGTCTTTGAAACGCTATGATTATCTTATAGGAATGTTTTCTGGACTTTGATTGACAAGCTGCATTCTGAACACCACCCCGAAACAGACAACACAGTTCCCAAGCAACACCTCTGCCAGCTTAGCCCATTGTGTGTGGGCTTTAGACTCACACACACCATAGCGTAGGAAGTAGGAACACTCACGGAATTACGATGTCCTCTTTCTTCCCACACTTGGCACAAAGCTCCAGCTTCAGGGCACAGGTTTTACAAATGACGTGATATGCATCCTTCACCGACTTCTGAGAACATTTCACACTAAAACACAGAAAAACACATTTAAAACAAGTATAGAGAAAAACATGTCCCTCACGAATGATGTAGCGCTCCTACTTGTGTCAATTATTCCAACGTATGTTGCGTGGATTAATGATATAGAGATAGATATCTATATCTATCTATCTATACACATACATACATACACATTTTTACATGTTGGTTGTGCATTTTCAAAAGTCTCCTTGCAAGGTTTCAACCGCAATGATGTATATACACCGGATAGTTGACGTCTCTGGCCAATAAGACCATTTAAAGCCAATGTGCCAACAACATCTTAGCATTCCTCCTTTCAGGGTTTTGAATAATGGGAGTGCATTGACAAAAACCAATATCCCAACATTAAGTAAGTCAACCTATCAACAATGGCAGGATGTGTGCATATGGATGCAGCCAGTGCCATTTCAATGGATGTGGAAAACCCATTTAAATTTGTAAGTACCAAAATGATATACACTGTAAAACTTCAATTAAATTGCCAAGTCTACAGAACACATTTCAGAAAAAAAAAATGTTTTAAATAAACGCTGGGTCTAAATGAATTGTTTACCAGGTTTCAAGTTTAATTTGTTACATTAATTCAGTAATGACTCGAAAAAAATAAGTTAATCATCCGCTTTGAATCGCCAGTAAAAAATAAATAATGTAAACGTTGCCTGCTAACAGCTGAGAACTGTTAGCTAACTGGCAAGCACAAAAAACAGT
The DNA here is from genome assembly GCF_036934945.1 of Oncorhynchus masou masou. NCBI lineage: Eukaryota > Metazoa > Chordata > Actinopteri > Salmoniformes > Salmonidae > Oncorhynchus > Oncorhynchus masou. The sequence goes on along the minus strand of NC_088236.1, from coordinate 39,717,553 downwards.
CAGACCCCGAGTTATCGAGAAGGGTGCAATTGCGGCCATCATTGCAGGAACCCCTCTTTATACCTCTATTGGTCAATTCTTAAGTTAGGACAAACAGGAGGCGGGGACGCTCCACCAGTACAGTAGGTGACAACAATGCACAATAACGTTGGACGCCAACGGCCATAAACCCAAAAGAAGAACCGTACACCGGTGTCCTACGCCCCCGAATATCGACATTGCTTTTCCGCAGTTCTGTTAACGACGGCAAGGGCTGTTTGTTAGCTTAGCCAGCTAGTCTTAAGGATGACTCTGTTACACAGTAGGTGGGGCCAACATACAAGAAAGCTACCTAGCATACGGTGTCGCCTTAGCGGTGCTAGCGAGAAGCGGGGACGACGGGTAGCAGGTTTGGACGGTCTACCAAATACCGGGGTATTTGGAAATAGCCACGGGATGGTTTTTCAATACCGTTTAAACTATTTCTTGGAATGTTTTATAGACATCTATATTTGTAGCTACTTGTTAAAGTAAATATATCAAGTCAACTTGTGCAAGATGTTAAGAGATAAAGATCGCGTTCTTCATTTCAACTTTGAGAATGTTGAAATTATGATGCTTACCGGTAGTCCTCAGTCACGTGGTGTTTGTTTACAAGTACACAACGACGAGACTTGTGCAGCCAGGGGATCTAGTTACAATATGGAATTCACAACTAAATGTTTGTCAGCTAGATAGCTTATAAGTCAACTGTCGAAGTTGTGCTAAATGCAAAACCAAGTTACGTTTGGTAATAGCAGAGAATCCAATCCTGGATCAAGAACCTTGCTGTCTAATTTGTTTGGTTTTGGCATTTTTTTTGTTACTTGTATAACTTTGAGCTGGGATGTATGTCTGGTGTACTGGTGTGTTTCTTTTCAAAACCAAAAGAAAGAAACAATTTAACATTATCACAAACGGGTAAGTACTGATGGGAAGGCAAGTATACATCCACAATAACATAAGATTTTTGAGAAAACCTTATACTTTTTCTCCCCATACAGGTTAAAGTTGGAATAGGTTTAATAGGTTGAAGGAAAATAGGATTTTGAATGGAAAGAAATGTTAGGTGTCCACGAGGACAAAAGGCCATAGCATGCGTGTACTCACCATGTTCGAGGTTGGGAAAGGGATTTGTATTTGTTGTATTTGACTTTCCACTCAATAACTTCCTTGCAGCGTTGACATAACCCGTCGTGGACCTTCGAGTTTGCTATCTGCAATAACATCCGATATACACACACAGAGAAAATTAAAACAGTAGAGCTACAATTAGCCCAGCAGTAGCCATACAAATGGTGAACATACTGTAGCGGACTTGCCAGAGTGGCTCCAAATGTACGTTAGCCAGACATTCACAAGACCCTACCTTTACTTGAACACTTGCTCCATATTTGTCGTTCTTGTAAGCAGTCGTGTTTTGGTGCTTTTGTCCTCGCGACCGCGATGCGTTGCCCTTTTGAGAACTCATTTTGATCTAAACATAGGTTAACGTTAGCTTTGATGTCAGCTACCACAACACATGGACCAGCGACTCGTCAGCAACACACAAAAAAAGTCCTTCCGGGTCACGGATTTTTGAAGTTTCGAAATAAAAGCCTCTCAGAGAAGTGTCACTAACCACGTTTCATCCACAATTTTTATTCGATTAAGCATACCATATACAAAAAATATCACGACAGCTGTGATGGAAACAGGACATCTGGGGCTGTTTTTCTTGGTTCGGTCCAGGCCCCTTAGTTCCAGTGAAGGGAAATCTTAATGTTACAGCATACAATTATATTGAAGTCCAGACGATTCTGTGCTTCCAACTTGTGGCAACTGTTTGGGAAGACCCTTTCCTGTTTCAGCATGACAATGCCCCCATGCACAAAGCGAGGTCCACACATACATGATTTTTTGAGATCGGTGTGGAAGAACTTGACTGGCATGCAGAGCCCAGCTCTTGTGGCTGAATGGAAGCAAGGCCCTGCAGCGTTGTTCCAACATCTACTGGAATGCCTTCCCATAAGAGTGGATGCTGTAATGGCAGCAAAGGGGGGACCAATTCCATATTAATGCCCATGATTTTGGAATGAGATGTTCCACGAGCAGGTGTCCACACACTTTTGGTCATGTAGTTTATTACAAATATCCACATGCGAATATGTTATTGACACTTTCCTCATCCCCAGTCCGCATAAAATATAAATAAGTATGCCATTCAAAATTTAAGCTCTAATGGTGCTTTCAAGACAACTGGGAACACAGACTAAATCTAGGTCAAATCATGACGTCAGTGATCTTCAGGTCGAAAAGTCGGCGCAAAAGAAAGATGGCCAAGTTATGGACTTTGACTTCTGAGTTGACCGTTCAAAACGACTTTCCCAGGCAGAGCTAGTTTTTTCAGAGTTCCCCGTTGTCTTAGACTACTAAAGTCGGATATTTCCGAGTTTCCTGTTGTTTTGAAGGCGGCATTAGTTCCCAGTGACGAGGTTCGATTAATCACACCGGGCGCCCGTTTAGGCGTTTTTCTATCGGTTGAAGGTTGATTGCATTCGATTTGGAATGGCTGCCTCCCGGTCGTGAGCCTGGTGCCCGCTTCAAAGCCACAGCAAAGTCGTCTCAAAACTAAAGTGATGTTATTAAGCACGTGTAGTAATTACTAGGATTCTGTGGTTTCCTATGCAAAATTGATTTGCTTTTGATGAAAACGCTTTATTTGCATTTCCAATGAAAAGTAGTTAGAAAAGTCTGACATTTATTTTATCGGAAAAAAAAACATGTTGTGTTTCTGGACCAACCACCATGCTGCCTTGTTGACAAAATGATCGATCCGTGCAGATGACTGTTCAATTTGAGAAGGGCGCGCCTTCCTCTGCGTATTCGTCTGATGACGTGACAAACTATGTCCGGTGCCCCGCGGCTCAGCATAATCGAATACGCCCAGTGGGTCAGTCGTTTTCAACGCTGCAAAACACCGCCTTGAGCAATCTGATTGGTCTCTGTTAGCACATTGTAGTTTGTAATTGGTTTTCTTATAAACCAATCCAATCATCACCTCGACACTGCGGTTTCGATATGTTCCCCAGCCGGTTTCCTTGGCTTGAACGGAAAACATCTAGCGACAGTGGGCTAGCTACAAGGGTTGAAGCTGGTGACAGTCAACATTAAAATATAATATTTTGTTTACGCAAGTCTTGTGGATGCAATTAAGTCATTATCCGGACTACTTGTTGACAAGCTTGAGTGGTAAGCAGGCGGAGCTTGATTTGGGTAGTCGTACAAGTTTCAAGAAGATAAATAGCTATTTAACGCTACCCATAAGAGAGTGGACGAGGGGGAACGAATGGGCATTCAAGTCAACCTGCCTGGTTAACTAGCTACCTGTACTTGTTTCCAGTTAGCTGTAGTTCATCAGCTGGCTTGTTAAGACGTTAACTACAATCCGTGACGTTACCAATAACCAGGTAAGTTATGTGTGTGATCCTCTTCGCCGTTTGCCAGTTTTTCAAAGCATTAACATTATTGCCGGTGTTTGTTAGCTTGCTAACTAATGTAAATTAGCTGCTAGCTACGTTTTTTTTGTGTTTTTTTTTGCTGAGCACTGCGTGACTGTTAATGACTGTTCACTTAAATGAGACCTACGATTTGTTTTCGCTAATCGATGGGACCCAATTCTGGCAAACACGACAGGGATTCAGAAGAGGGGGAAAAAAGTGCCACTGTTAACGTGAATAGCTAACTAGTTAAATGTATAGAGTAACGTTAGGCTAGCTAACGTTGTAGTTCGGCCTTTTGGGTACTGTAACGTTAGTCTCGAAAACAAACCCTCGTCGACGATGTTATTGTTTGTGGTTCCCTAAAATCTGAATTGCTGTTATCGGAGGGGTCACCGCCAAGCTTGTCATCCAAGACAAGTGGTTATTTTCATGTTGGACAGTGTTCACCTTACTGTAGAGAAGTGGTTTCAGAATCGTCATAACTACATATCTTAGCATCTGAGCATGATTCCTGTCCCCCAGCCCCATCTTTAACGAAAATAGATTATGGAAGCCTATGTGTGAAGTAGACTGCCCCCCCCCCCACCCATTTCTGACCTATAACCTGGATATTAAAACACACACGCCATAAAATTGTATTTGTCACGTGCTTTAACAGCAAGTTTAGATTAACAGTGAAATGCTTACTTATTGCCCATTCCGAGCAATGCAAAGTAAATAATAGAAAATAAAAACACAAGGAATAAATGCACAGTAATGACAACTTGGCGGTATACAAAAAGTACCAGTACAGTCGATGTGCAGTGGAACAAGGTAATTGAGGTAGATATAGAGTGATTAGGCAACGGGATAGTGGAAGGGAATGGCATACATTAAAATTAGCACTTGAGAACTGACTAAATGGACCAGTCAGCAGGACTGGAGATTGAGAAACATAAATTTCCAAGTGTCAGTGAGAGGGAATACAAATGACACCAATATCTTTTCTTAAAGCATTTGTGGTTCCAAGAATACATTAAACAACTAGCCACTTCACCAGAGGGTATTTTGATAGGACATCATTGAAACAACAGGCAGTGCAGACAGATCATCACAAAGGCGCTGACCAACAGGCTCTTATCAACCCAACTAAAAGTTATTTCTGAAAGCAAGCCTGGGACCGAGGAGGCATTGGAAAAGCTACTCAATGTACTCAGCGTAGCAAGATACTTTGAGGCAGACAGATGAAATCCTCATCAGTACTATATCTGTCGAATGATCCCAGGGCCAAGGAAGGCCATACACTATTGATTCTCTTCTGCATGTATGTAAAGGCAGCTTTGTTGAGGGCAAGCCTAGGGGAGTTGATGTGCATTTCCCACTTAACAAGTCAGGGTGGATAGAGAACTTTGAGAATCCCTACACACCAGCCTAGTAGCCTAAACCTTCGGGCTCGACTCTTCTCAGGGTTCGCCGAACCAAAAATACATGTTTAGCCTTAACATGTTTTAGATACAGGGTTTCTGTATATCAATTAGAGTTTAAGCAGAGGTGAAATCTGGTTATGCGCTATAACATGTGTGACTCATGGTGGGTTGTTGGTCTGTTTGTGGAGTGAGTAATACATCAGTGGTCGAGACTCAGCTGTGAGTCACATCTGTGTCTGAGCATACTTTCAAAATGGCCATCAATAACTGGGGTGTGCTTGTGCACTGGGCTGGATAAGAGACATGAGGTGTACAATTAGCCTAACCACATGTAAACACGCGTGCACCTTAAACCCACTCATTTGTCCTCCGTCTTGGGGAGGTCATGCAAGTGTTGGCTATTTAATGTGCCATGTCAATGATACCTTTTTTATTAATAGTGAATGATGAGCAGTAAATGGTAATGCCCCCTCCCCCCTTGCCCCAGCAGGGTTTGAGGATGAACCACCTGTCCCTGAGTGAGCTGTGCTGCCTATTCTGCTGCCCTCCATGCCCCAGCAAGATCACCTCCAAGCTGGCCTTCCTGCCCCCGGAGCCCACCTACACCCTCTTGTGTGACGAGAGCGGCAGTCGCTGGACCCTGCATCTGTCTGAGCGAGCAGACTGGCAGTACTCGGCGCGTGAGAAGGACGCCATCGAGTGCTTCATGACGCGCACTTCGCGTGGCAACCGCATCGCCTGCATGTTCGTGCGCTGCTCGCCCAGTGCCCGCTTCACGCTCCTCTTCTCGCACGGCAACGCCGTGGACCTGGGCCAGATGAGCAGCTTCTACATCGGACTGGGCTCACGCATCAACTGCAACGTCTTCTCCTACGACTACTCTGGCTACGGGGCCAGCTCGGGGAAACCCTCGGAAAAGAACCTGTACGCCGATGTGGACGCCGCCTGGCACTCCCTCAGGACACGGTAAGTAAAGGGACCAGGTGATGGTGGAAGAGTAGCTGTCTGAAGTTGTTGTTTCCTACCAAGAGTTGTTTGACTGTCTTTCCACCTTCAGCTCGCTCCATGGCTTATACGCCCTAGGTTGGAAAGCAAGGTGGGGACAACTTTTCTTGTTCGTTATGATGATTGAAAATGTGTAGGCTATGGTGTCTCCTCTACCCATCCGTCCCATAGGCAATGGTTTTCTGTTCACTGGTTCTTCTAAGCCATCCCTTTGGCCTTCCATTTATACATCTCAATGAATTGATCCCCATGAAACCTCTAGTCTCAACACTCTCCTCTCTTCCGCCCTTTGTCCTCTATGACATCCCCTCTCCCTCTGGTCTGTTTTCTCTTTTCGACAGCTCTCGGTCCCTGGTGGGGTCCTATACTAAGACACACAGCTTCCCTGTGTTTTCGCATGTGAGATGTTTAACTTCTTGCGTCGAGCAATCCGGGATCCTATTTATAGCCTCAAGCTCATTAGCATAACGCAACGTTAACTATTCATGAAAATCGCAAATGAAATGAAATAAATATATTTGCTCTCAAGCTTAGACTTTTGTTAACAACTGTCATCTCAGATTTTCAAAATATGCTTTTCAACCATATCTAAACAAGCATTTGTGTAAGACTATTGATAGCTATAAGCCTAGAATTCAGCCAGCAACATTTTCACAAAAACAAGAAAATCATTTACCTTTGAAGAACTTTTTTCACTTATCTCTTCGTTGATATATCGTTCGTGGATGTCTACTTTCTTCTCTGAATCGCTTGGAAAAAGACGTGCAGTTGAAGATGACGCACCAATTTCGACGAGGACACCGGACGGACACCTGGCAAATGTAGTCTCTTATGGTCAATCTTCCAATGATATGCCTACAAATACGTCACAATTCTGCAGACACCTTGGGGAAATGATAGATCGGGCAGGCTCATTTCTTGCGCATTCACAGCCATATAAGGAGACAATGGAAAAACAGAGCCTCAAAAATCCTGCTCATTTCCTGTTTGAAGTTTCATCTTGGTTTCGCCTGTAGCATCAGTTCTGGGGCACTCACAGACAATATATTTGCAGTTTTGGAAACGTCAGTGTTCTCTTTCCAAAGCTGTCAATTATATGCATAGTCGAGCATCTTTTTGTGACAAAATATTGCGCTTAAAACGGGCACTTTTTTTATCCAATAATGAAATAGCGCCCCCATAGATGTAAGAGGTTAAGCCGGATATTTTGTTTGTTGCTTTGTTTATGCACAATTTTGTTTTGGGGGGGGGGGTCGAATAAAAGTGAATCCAGATTTATTTCCTGCATCATGACAGCAAATCAAAGCAACAAACAAATCAGTCAGAGGAAAGATGGAACATCCAAACACACAAGGAGAAAGACAGAGAAAAGAGTGACTCACACTGAGTGTCACTTAGGCCCAAATTGCCCACCATAATGACATTGACTAGAATAAGTGGTCCTCCATATAATAGGCCTCCGGGGGAGGGGGGGGGGGGAGGAAGAGTCAAGTTAAACAGGAAACTATTATCATACAGAGACGAGTCTACATACAGCAGGTAACACTGTAGCTAGGGCTGAGAAACCTGTCTGATTGCTACTAGTCTTACATTTCAGTATGACGTGATTATGAATTCATTATGAAAGTAAGGACATTTGAGTATATTATGCTTATGTGTTGAACTGGCAAAGTGGTGTTTGACCCAGGCACCCGTGGCATTGTTTTAAGATGGTCATACCATAGATCATTTAGCTATTTCAGTTGGAATTTTAGGACCCTTCTGGGTATAAAAAAATATATTTATGCTACAGATGTTATTGTGAGAAGACCAATTTATGGGATGTCTCATGGTCTGACAAACACCGATGTAGCTCGGCCACCTTCCACCACAGATGCGGAAGGCCGACATAAGCGGATGCTTTGATTGAGACGCAGCCCATGCAAAATACTAGCTTAAACTGACAGAATTATATATATATATATATTTTTTTCCCTTCATCATGTTACTTAGATTGACTCTCCATGCCACGGCCTGCCCCAAGTATCCACGGGGCATGTATTATTGTTCTGTTCCACAGGCAGCCCTGGCATCCTTTAAATAACATTGTTCATCTTGGCGTGTATCACTGCCCTGTGTTTGACAGACAACATGCCTCTGTTATTCCAATCATCTGATCACAACAATACAAACCTTCACACTACTGAACTCACTGAGTTCAGATAGTGGGGAAACTTGTACAAATTTTAGATACAGATATGATAAAGATGAACAGAATTAGACCTGTGAGAATGCTATTCATTGACTACATCTCAGCATTCAACACCATAGTACCCTCCAAGCTCGTCATCAAGCTCGAGACCCTGGGTCTCGACCCCGCCCTGTGCACCTGGGTACTGGACTTCCTGACGGGCCGCCCCCAGGTGGTGAGGGTAGGCAACAACATCTCCACCCCGCTGATCCTCAACACTGGGGCCCCACAAGGGTGCGTTCTGAGCCCTCTCCTGTACTCCCTGTTCACCCACGACTGCGTGGCCACGCTCGCCTCCAACTCAATCATCGAGTTTGCTGACGACACAACAGTGGTAGGCTTGATTACCAACAACGACGAGACGGCCTACAGGGAGGAGGTGAGGGCCCACGGAGTGTGGTGTCAGGAAAATAACCTCACACTCAACATCAACAAAACTAAGGAGATGATTGTGTACTTCAGGAAACAGCAGAGGGAACACCCCCCTATCCACATCGATGGAACAGTAGTGGAGAGGGTAGTAAGTTTTAAGTTCCTCGGCATACACATCACAGACAAACTGAATTGGTCCACCCACACAGACAGCATCGTGAAGAAGGCGCAGCAGCGCCTCTTCAATCTCAGGAGGCTGAAGAAATTTGGCTTGTCACCAAAAGCACCCACAAACTTCCACAGATGCACAATCGAGAGCATCCTGGCGGGCTGTATCACCGCCTGGTACGGCAACTGCTCCACCCACAACCGTAAGGCTCTCCAGAGTGTAGTGAGGTCTGCACAACGCATCACCGGGGACAAACTACCTGCCCTCCAGGACACCTACACCACCCGATGTTACAGGAAGGCAATAAAGATCATCAAGGACAACAACCACCCGAGCCACTGCCTGTTCACCCCGCTATCATCCAGAAGGCGAGGTCAGTACAGGTGCATCAAAGCTGGGACCGAGAGACTGAAAAACAGCTTCTATCTCAAGGCCATCAGACTGTTAAACAGCCACCACTAACATTGAGTGGCTGCTGCCAACACACTGACTCAACTCCAGCCACTTTAATAATGGGAATTGATGGGAAATTATGTAAAATATATCACTAGCCACTTTAAACAATGCTACCTAATATAATGTTTACATACCCTACATTATTCATCTCATATGTATACGTATATACTGTACTCTATATCATCCACTGCATCTTTATGTAATACATGTAGCACTAGCCACTTTAACGATGTCACTTTGTTTACATACTCATCTCATATGTATATACTGTACTCGATACTATAGTAATTGAATGGCATGTCTATTAGAGGTTGACCGATTTTATGATTTTTCAACGCCGATACCGATTTATTGGATGTACTAAAAAAGCCTTTTATTTGTCTTTTTATATATTTATTTTAAATATTTGTAGTGATGGGAATTACAACAATACTGAATTAACACTTAAAAAATTTTTTTTTACAACTTCATATAAATTTTATTTAGTCAAATAAATAATGAAACATGTTCAATTTGGTTTAAATAATGCAAAAACATTGTTGGAGAAAATAAAAGCGCAATATGTGCCATGTAAGAAAGCTAAAGTTTAAGTTCCTTGCTCAGAACATGAAAATATATGAAAGCTGGTGGTTCTTTTTAACATGAGTCTTCAATATACCCAGTATAAGAATTACAACCTAAATTCTTAACGATTGTGCTTTTTTTTATTTTTTTTTCACAAATGCCCTTTTGTTAAATCCTCACCCGTTTTACGAAGTTGAAGTAGGCTGTGATTCGATGATTAATTAACAGGCACCGCATTGATTATATGCATTATAACGCAGGACATGCTAGTGAACCTAGTAATATCATCAACCATGTGTATTCTTTTGTTAGGTAAGTTTAATGCTAGCTAGCAACTTACCTTGACTCCTTGCAGCCACAAGGTCCTTTTGATGCTCCACTTGCGTAACAGGTGGTCAGCCTGCCACTGTCTCCTCGTGGATTGCAAAATAATCGCCTTCCAAAAAATGCAGATTTACTGACTTATTTGTATATTTTTTTTTTGTTATGAGAACTTGAAATCGGCCCTAATTAATCGTCCCACCTCTATACAAGACACCTGTCTGAGTGGGCTGATCCATTGTGGAGGCCATGGGGATCAGTCTAAAACATGCTACTGAAATTATTTATCTTTGTTACGTAAGAACAATGGCGCAACACTAAAAAAATGTATAATTGTGTGTTAAAATAAATGTGCCTTGTCCTGGGTTGGTTAGTGGTCACTGTCCACGGTTCTGAAACGCATCATTGCGCTGTTGAATTGCTGCCTTTTCCTAGACCATGTTGCTATGTGCATAATAACAAGGTTAACGTCATATTAGTGTTGATCAATGTGGAGGCGGCAGCAATAGAATGAGGAGATGAAACAGCCCTTGCCTTATTGTCTAACATAAGTGAGGAGAATGTCTGCAGTATTGAAGGTCCCCAAGAACACAGAGGAACTCTGGAGTTCTGTCAGTGACCATTTTTAAAGAATGGAAGAAGTTTGGAACCACCAAGACTCTTCCTAGAGCTTGAATCCCTGCCAAACTGCACAATCAGGGGAGAAGGGCCTTGGTCAGGGAGGTAACCAAGAACTCGATGGTCACTGACAGAGCTCCAGAGTTCCTCTGTGGAGATGGTTGTCCTTCTGGATGATTCTCCCATCTCTGCAGACCGAAGCCACTCTTCAGTAAAAAGGCGCATGACCGCTTGCATGGAGTATGCCAAAAGGCAACTAAAGGACTCTCAGACTGAGGGAAAAAACATAATCTGGTCTGATGAAACAAAGATTGAACTCTTTGGCCAGAATGCCAAGCGTGACGCATGGTGGTGGCAGCAGCATTATGCTGTAGGGATGTTTTTCTGTAGGGACTGGGAAACTAGTCAGGGTCAACGAAAAGATGAACTGCGCAAAGTACATAGATCCTTGATCAACCTTGTCCAGGCCCTATTGTGCCCTCTTCGGATGGGATTAGTTTTACTGGGGGTGGTCGGGTAATGTAATTATGAGCACAAAACACCACATCTGTAATTTTAGCCCCGTCCGAATCTGCCAGTCAGTAATTATATTTTTTTCTCCCCGATTTTGTGGTATCAAATTGTCCCATCGCTGCAACTCCCTTACTTACTCTGGAGAGGCTAAGGTCAAGAGCTGTGTGTCCAAGCCACACTGATTCTTGACAAAATGCCTGCTTAATCCGGAAGCCAGCCACATCAATGTGTCATAGGAAACACTGTACACCTGGCGACCGTGCCAGCATGCATGCGCCTGGACGGTCACAGAAGTCCCTAGAGCGCGATGGGACAAGGACATCCCTGCCGGCCTAACCCGGATGATGCTGGGCCAATTGTGCGCCGCCCAGTGGATCTTCCCGGGTCACGTCCGGCTGCGACAGAGCCTGGACTCGAACCAGGATCTCTAGTGGCACAGCTAACACTGCAATGCCTTAGAACACTGTGCCACTCGATAGGCCCGTCAGTGATCTTTACATGGCAGGAGAGTAACTATTCCAGCCAGAATAAAACTTTTTTGGGGGGGGGGGGGGCAACTCCATTGTCCTCTCATAATACTAGTCCTGTGCAACTAGACATTCCTGTGTTGAAAAGTTTTTGACAGGTGTTTGCGCAAGAAAACAATAACTGATTTGATAAATTGAACTAAGTGCTGCGCATTAACTTAGGCTTCATGTAGGACATTCGTATATGAACTCTCACATTGAATGCTTTTGTTTGTTTTGTGCATCTGAATTGAATCTTGTCAAATGCATCAGTAAAGAATCCTAAGCCTATTTAATTCAACCCTTGCTGTTACTAGATATTAAAGCAGAATACAACTGGCCTAAATGTTTGTAAATTATCATTTAACTTTAACATCCATAGTGTTAAAATGCATCTCAATTGCATTTAGTTCACATCTGAACTGAAGATCACCAAAATATCCTGATTTATGATCACACTTCCTCAATTCAAATATTATAGCGACAGTAAACCAAAGATGGTTTAGAAACTTGAGCTTGGTTCCCAAGTTATCAATGTGGCCCTAACCCCTCAACATGTCAAAATAATGTATATTCATTCCTAGAATTAAAACACCTCCGGGCTTCTGTCGTAACTGTCAATTTATTGACCAGAAATAAGAATTACAGGGGCAGTTTGAAAAAAAATAAACTAAAACAAATCCCACCTGAATCGTCCTCTGGAATAACAAACATTCTGGAGTAATGATTACATGACCAACGTTCTCTAGTAATACGAGTCCTGTGCTACTCGGCCTTTGGTCATGTGCATGTGATACATATGTGTCACGTGAAGCGAGCCAGGATTGAGGGAATAGGGAATGTTTTTCCTCAACAAATGAATGATTTCGGTACAGAGCTTCTCAGTCAAATGACTGTAATTATGTTGCAGTTTCAGCAACACTGACAGTGGGATGAACACTTTGCTGTTCTATGGTGGTTGCTGCAGCAGGAAGGAGCGAGACAACGGGTTCCAGTCACTCGCTTTTTTTCCCCTTTTTTTTTTTTTTTTTTAACACAGCGTAGCAATTCTGAGCCCTGCACAATCAAATCAATTGCTGTTTGTACTCCCTCTAGTAGTTTTTCTTAATTATTTAATCAAACAGTGTGCTTAAAGCATCAGACATGCTCAATATATGGAAAAATACAAGTTTTATTCAAATGTAGACCAATCGATTGGTCGAAAAAGCAGAACTCTCTTGGTCGACTAATATCTTATTTAGTCTTGGACAGCCCTAGTGTGTGTGCTGCATGTTTCTTTGTTTTGGTGTAGGGTGAGGTCGTCTTTTTTTTTTTTTTTTTGCCTGAGTAGTCGGGTGACTCAGTCATGAGTCAGAAGGTGTGTCCCACACCGTCAGCAGACCGCTTTGCCGGTGTGTACACACTCTTTATTGTTGCATATTGTCCTAGTGTATGGTGCGTACAGCCAGTATCCGTGTTAAGGCATTGAGGCCCCACACCTGGGTGTGTCGGTAACACCATCTGCTCTCTTCACCACCCAGAGAGAGGGAGACTATAGGGACGAGGGAAGTAGGCTGAGATCCGGACTGGGATGGACAGAGGACAACCTGTTTAATGAACCATGTCCTAGATAAGACCACTTTATCGAAATTGCTTTCATAAGAAGGGTGTGATTGCGTTGTGTACGCAAGTAGGATGGCACGTTCAGTGTGTAGTATACACTGTTTGTGAAATTGTTGCCACCCGTGTGTGAGATTCTGGAACTGAAAGGGTTTTGTTTTCTCAGTGTGAGCCTGCTGTGGTTGGGAGGGCTGTCCACTCCTATAGAATAGTGCTGTATAATTTTCTTTTCACTTGGACTTGGAGGTGTTCCAGCAGTCAATCCTCCTAAGTCTAATATTGACTGGTAGCCTAGCAACAGATCTCCAGTGAGGTTTCAGACAGAATTTTATAGGATCTCTACTAAGACCCAATGCAACCCCGGCAACAGCCTGTGCCCCAGGAAGTGAAAACGACAAACTTCCTAATCAGTCATATTGGAGACAAAATGAAGGTCTCTTCTCCAGCATTGAACACACACAACATAGGGCAACCCACACAGTAAGTGGTTTTATTAGCTCGTGGTTCGTAAAGTCGTTTGGTATGGGGCGACAATGCCCTGCACACAATGGCAGTAGTGTCCTCCGTCTGAGGGTAACCACTCAATCTTTAGTTCCGATTGACATGACTGGGAGCCAGTGGCGGCTGCTGAGGAGAGGATGGCTGCAATGGAGTCAATGGAATGGTATCAAACATTCCATTGACACCATTTAAGACATTATTATGATCCATCCTCTCAGCAGCCTCCACTGCTGGGAGCAGCTATTACTAATGTACAGTCGGGTATGTAGCATCAGGTCCTCTTAAGTGGAAAAATAGTACAGAACACAAAGTACACAAGACTGAATTTGCTTATTGCCTGAATGCTTCCTCCTTGAGCTCTCCTGTCAGTTCTGTTCTTCCCTTACATTTGCTCACTCGCTTGCTTAGCCTACTTCCTCTCTCTTTCTCTAGTTTTCGCTCTCTCAACATTCTATTCAAAGGGGCTTTATTGGCATGGGAAACACGTTTGCATTGCCAAAGCAAGTGAAATCAACATAAGTGAGAACACTCAAAGCAACAAATAACTTAAGTTAATATTGCACTACTTGGTTTCAAAAAGAGATACTTTTCAAGTGTTATGATATTCACTATGTACAGTGTTTTAGCAATGTTCAAATAGTTCTAGTACCAATATCTGTTCAGTTACATTCTGCTATTTGTGTTATTTACTATTTAGAATTATTGTGTTCCACTGGTTGCCCTTTTCTCATGGCAATGGGCCACAAATATTGCTGACGTGATTGCACAGTGTGGAATTTTGGGCTAAGAGATGGGGATTTTATCAATGTTAGATTTGTTTTCGCATTCTTTGTGGCTCTGTGGGAAATATGTATCTCTAATGTGGTTACACATTTGGCAGGATGTTAGGAAGGGCAGATCAGTTTCCCCCTCATTTTGCGGGCACATAACCTGTCTTCTCTCGAGCCAGGTGACTCTCTCAATAGCAAGGCTTTGCACAGTCTGTACATATTCAATAATTCTAGGTCAGTCACAGTGGTCAGGTATTCTGCCACTGTACTCTCTGTTTAGGTCCAGGTAGCATTCCAATTTGCTGTTTTTTGGGGGGGTGGGATGGTTCTTTTCTAGTGTGTCAAATAATGATCTTTTTGGTTTCTCATAATTTGGTTGTCTAATTGTGTTGCTGTCCTTTTGGCTCTGTGGGGTCTATTTGTAAACTAAGTGCCTCAGAACCAGCTGGCTGGGGAGACTCCTCTCTAAGTTCATCCATCTCTCGCTGTAGGTGAGGACTTTGGTGGATGTGGGCGTTGTATCCTTTTAGGTGGATGTAGAATTTAACAGCTCTTCTGGATTTTGATAACTTCCAGATGGTCCTAATTCTGCTCTGCTTGCATTTTTTGGGGTTTTGTGTGTATTTTTGCAGAAATCTGCATGCAAGTTCTCAATTGTTTTTTTTGTTTTGTTATGGCTGTGACTTTAATTGAATAACGTTATGGATGAAGACGTTAATATGCAACAAGTCCTCTTGAATATGCACACATGGAAGTACCTGGCCTGCTTTTCACAAATGTGGGAAGTACCTAGCTAGGCTTCAGTCATTTTTTCTATTATTATTTTTTTTCCTTCACCTCACACATGAAGTCAATGAAGCCCTTTTTTCTAAATGTTTTATACATCTATTCAAATCATAGTTCCTTGCAGTATTTGAAAAATCTTTCCAACACACTCCCCCTCTAATCGGTGTTGTTGATAAATGGGCTTATGGCCATTTTTCTATGGACGTGTGTTTGTTTCTATTTGAATCATTGTCAATTTCATCTTCATACAATAAGCATAGCTGTCCCCTTCATCATTTCATTATCTTATAGGTTTTCTGAAGGTAGGCTAAGGTAGTCCTAGGTGTTTTTAATGTTGTCAAGAAAAGCAAATGTGGGTATATATAATATTTAAAAAATATTTTTGTTGTTTATTAACAAATAAAAGAAGAATAGTCACATGCAAACTATTTACATTGCCAGGAATCCTAAACAAAAAAAATCATATTCATTAATAATAATACAAGTTTTAATTGCCTTTTTATTTTAGTTAAAGTAGTGCCATAACTTTATAAATGAGTTTAAACAAGTTTTGAATTGGACCATTTGAATATGAAATTTACCTGGTATTAGCAGTAGCAGTTGATTTAAATATCTACATCTTTATCAGAATTTCGGACATAAACCATTAAATAGTACAACTGGTCATATTTATTATTTTTTGTTGTTGTAACAATTCTACTATAAATACAGGAAAAACACATGCAAAATTGTCTTTTTTTTAACCTTTATTTAACCAGGCAAGTCAGTTAAGAACAAATTCTTATTTTCAATGGCGGCCTAGGAACAGTGTGTTAACTGCCTGTTCAGGGGCAGAACGACAGATTTGTACCTTGTCAGCTCAGGGGTTTGAACTTGCAACCTTCCGGCTACTAGTTCAACGCTCTAACCACTAGGCTACCCTGCCGCCCCATCTCCATTCCACATAAATCAGTTATTCAGCTTGAATCTTTCCAAAACATGTTTCACGGGATAGATTCTATGTTATTCTTAAATGAAACTTCCTATACTTTGTTACTGATACAATATGTGTTAGCAGTTTTCCATGCTTTACCCCCTTTTGTATATCACCATAAATATTTGACCAAAAGAATCTTGCTGAGGGAATTGTAGTGTCACAAACAATATTCCTAATCTGTTTATTAATACATTTTATCTTTGTTAATATTAACAATGTAAATCTGTTACATCAACCACAGAGGAATTTAAGAGCTACAACCCCCCTCTCCCCTGGAATCTCATAAACAATTGCATATTCTTTTGGGGTTATTGGAATTTTAAACTTATCAAGAAATTCCCCATTTGAGAGTCGATATCCATCCTCATTCAGTAACTGGCATTGTATATCTTTGTTGTTCCATATAAACTATCTGTGAGGGGGAAAAATTGTTTATGCTAACATCCAAGCTAAAATTGCCTGCTTATGGAATTTGGTTAACTTTACTGGGATTTTATCAACATCAAAATAACATTGAAGCAAAAATTTCTAAACCACCAACGGTCAAATACTTAGGGAAGATATTACAAATACTGTTCTGGTTTAACATACTTCAGAATCCAATTTACTTTAAAAGTATTATTTAGAGTATTGAAATGTAAGACCTCCTTGTTCTTAGGTATTAGGGAGAATATATTTTTGTAGATGGAGGCTTGTTCCTCCAAATAAAATTATGATCTTATCTAAGTCCTTTACAATTTTGGTGGGTAAGCCAAGTGATAACACATAAACCGATCTGGATAACCCTTCAGCCTTGGATAATAAAACCCGACCATAAAACGAAATATCTCATCAACCACAGGTTCAATTTCTTTGTTTTCTCAATAATGGGGTTAAAGTTCAATTCACTCCTCATTTGTTTTTCATTCTTGCACATTCCAAGATAAGTTACCTTATCTTTAATTGGAATACCATATACTTCCTGTGGAACACAATCCTTGAGTGGAAATAAGACTGACTTATTGATATTAATTTTCAAACCCTAAACCAAGGAAAAGTCTTCAATACAGGAAACTGCTTTAGAATTGAGTTTTCTGTCTCAAAAATATGGTGGGCTCTTCAGCCAGTTGACATTTTAAATCCATTGCCAAGTGCCTAAACACCTTAAATTCCCTTTCTTGATTTGAAGAGCCATAATTTGAGTAACCAATAAAAATTGAATAATTGGGCAGCCCTGCCTAATGCCACGGCCAATATCAAATCTTTGGGATGTCCCGTGAGCTAATTTTACAGAGCAAGTACAACCACTATAGAAATTTTGGACTGCTTTCAAAAAAAGTCTCCAAACCCCAAAAAACGTATTGCTTTGAACATAAACTCATGTTCTACAGTGTCAAAAGCTTTATAAAAATCAACAAATGTAAGAGAACGATCATCAAGGATGAGGTCATTATAGTCAGTCATATCTAAGATCAACCTGACGTTATTACTAATGTGTCGACCATGCATAAAACCAGATTGTTCTTCATAAATTATGAAGCAAGCCTTGTTTCAACCTCTTAGCAAATACAAGGGCAAATAATTTCCCATCATTGTTCAACGCTTAATGGGTCTCCAGTTGTCTATATAAAGAGTATCCTTATTTGGTTTGGGAATCAAAGTAATTACACCTTGCTTTAAGGAAGCCGGTAACTCCTTTTACTATTGATTCTTGAAACATGGCAAAAATTGACTCCATTCATCATTGAATGCTTTCTAAAACTCGCTTATAAAACCATTTCCAGGGGACTTATTAAGGCTTTTAATAGTCTTATCTCAATTTCAGATAACTCATCACAAAAATCCCTGAAATCATTATTTATCTTTTTAGCAATGTTTGCTACATTGTCTAAGAAAAGCCAACATATTGGATGTTGGCTGGGCTGATGTATACAGATTCTGATAAAACTGGGCAACATGCTGAGATTTTCTTTGGATTTTCATTGGGAGTATTATTAATAATAAATGTATATATGGAAGTCTCTGCGCCTGCCCTTTTTTCTAAATTAAATAAATATTTTGTATTTTTCTCTCCCTCTTCCATCCGTTTTCGTCTTGATCTTACAAATGCTCCCCGGGCCTTTTCCTCGTAGATGCAGTCTAACTGCATTTGCAATGATAGCTCCAGTAATTCGTTAAGAGTTAGTTTAGTTTTTTTGTTGTATACTCCATTATTCCCTTTGCTTGTGCCAAGAGAGAGAAGGAATATGACAATTTCTTTCCCCATTGAAATAGCCAAAAGCCTTTCCAAATTTCATTATCTCCCAGTAACTTCCAAACGTATTCATAACACAGGCACAATTCCAGTATTTATCAATAATTCCTGCTACTTCCTTCTTAAATACTTTTTTTTTGACAAACCGTGCATATTTATCTTTATTGAGATTTCCCTTTGTGGTCTGTTAAAATCGATGGTTCAATCGAGACTGTATCAACCTTGTCAGCCATATCTTCAGATATCAGCCAGAAATCAATACAGGATTGTATAGCTACATCCTTGGTATAATCTTATCTGGGTTCTTATGTCTCCAAATATCTAGGACACCTACTAACCTTAGACATGTATGCCTTCTCGTAAACAGAATTACAATCCTTAGGCCGTCTATCTAGATTATCATGTAATACTGTGTTAAAATCTCCACCGCATATTACTTTGGCCAATGAAAATTTAGACACAATTCAATTTTACTTTTATTTTCTTCTCAATGTTTCTAAATAAAATACAGTTACTTGACTTGTTATTGGAAGCACAAGTATTTACAACAATGAATTGGACATGGTTGACATCTACCAATAGTATAATCAATCTCCCTGTATTATCTGCTTCATGACTCAATATATGACCCTTAAAGTTGCCTTTTAAAATAGCGACACCTGCTGACCGATTAGTACCAAATATCATTCCCCCATTGACACTTCCAAAACGCAGTATCTGTGGACCAGGCATGAGTTTCTTGAATGAAATAAGTCGGCACTGACCATTACAATAGAAAAATAAAGATTTCCTTTCCACAATATTACGTATTCCCCTGGCATTAATAGAAAAAACAGAAATGGACATTTACTATCACAGTGACTATATGAAGTATGTTAAACTTGTATACGTTCACATGAATCTGGTTCTCACAAAAAGAAAAGATCTTACTAGTTGAAAATAAAAACAGTCCTTTGCTAACTTAACTACACACGCTGAAACGTTTCGATAGCTAGCTTGTTGGAAATCGTCAAATATATTTCAATGGTTTGATTAATTACAAAATTATTAATAATAGCTACATTGTATGGTTATAATTTTTGTGAAAAAACAGATTGCAGTTGCAATCTAAAACTATCAACTTTGTGAGAGAACCCTAAAATTGTTCCTCCGATAGAAATGTTACACCCTCATGTCGCCATCTCAAGCCAACCCCCAGAAAAGCAAATATTTCTGACACACTGTTTGGCTTTGATGCATGCTTTTACGTGGGTTTGTGTGAGTAAACTGATTCTCTCTCTATATGTCCATCCAGAAGGTTTCCTAAAGTGGCCTGTTTGGACTCTTTAAGAATCAAACGCTCCTGACATGATTTTTGAAAGTCTTTATAAAAGGCCTATTTTCAGTAGCTGAGGCTACATTATTTCTCTCATTACAGCGTACTCTTGCGAATATTTTGGCAAAAGTGGGACGAAACCCATCAGACTTCGTTTGAATGGTTGTGTCAATAGGATCTGTATATACGAAAGAAATGCCAACTGACAAGGTAGGCATATCTTTATTTTGAGTCTGTTAATTTTATCAATACAAAAATGTGACATCCCCCTCCAACCTGACATTTCTTAATTTGTTGATTTTAATATTCATGTAATAACCTGAATAATAATGAAATGCCATGATGATAATGAAGTGTAATGGCTTGTTTCAAATGTGTTTTTTTTATTAAGAACCATATCCATGTTAACAAGTTTATGAACAGAATTGCAACACATAGGTATATATTTTACTGGTGCACAAAATGAACCGTGCATCAACATCACTGTGTTCAATGAACAAAATCATCAAAACATGATTTTCTCACAAACATAATAATGAATATTTACTGCAAATCAGTGTGACTTCTGCTGTTGTCTTTCAGAGACCAGTTCAGAAATGCGCGGCTTCACCTTGGCAAGTGCCACTCATGTCATTTTCGCAACAGTCTGTTCCTTTTCTTCGTTTTTATGTCCAGCATCCTCAAAGGATTGCTCGCAAAGATATGTTGTAACAAACGGTATGAAAGTCTCCAGAGCTTTCTTAGCAACAACAGGGTATGTTACCATTTGACACCAAAACGTTGAAAGCGTTGTTGTTCTGAAATGTTGCTCTTGAACCTGGCTCTGCTGAATATCAATGATTTCATCGAGGTATTCATCATTGACATCTGTTGTCTCAACACTAAACGTGAACGGCTGTCTCACCCATGCTGGATATGACTCTCTTGTAGGGACGTATCCGTCGAGACTTTGCAAGCTCATCTAAGTGCGTGGCAATTGCTTGCTTCAGTTTCGCGGGTACAGAAATGTCTCCGATTCCAGATACATCTTCGATCTTCCTTACAGTCGTCCAGCAGGGGAAAGTTTGCAAAGTTATCGTTCTCTGTTCGTCGTTTCCATAACTGTAGCTTTTTTTGAAAAGCCTTCAGGTTTTCCTCCGCTTCGATGATGTTGACTCCACCGCCCTGCATCTTTTGATTGAGATGATTGAGAGCTGTGAAGTTATCAGCCATGTACGCTAAAATGAGAATGAACTCAGAATTTTTGAAGCAATCTGCATGACAATGTTGGTGCTCTTGCAAAAACGGTGCTAATTCCACACGCACGGGAAAAACACGATTCAGCACCTCTCCCCGGGGTAACCACCGAACGTTAGAATGGTACAGAAG
This sequence comes from Oncorhynchus masou masou, assembly GCF_036934945.1. Taxonomy (NCBI): domain Eukaryota; kingdom Metazoa; phylum Chordata; class Actinopteri; order Salmoniformes; family Salmonidae; genus Oncorhynchus; species Oncorhynchus masou. The sequence goes on along the minus strand of NC_088236.1, from coordinate 39,696,345 downwards.
TACCTCAAATTCAGAGCCCATTTCTTTACACAGCTCACTGAAGATGCGGTGCCTCAGAGCACGAGTTCGCACATAGTTCACGCATTCCACTACAATTTTTAATACTTCTGCAAGTTTTGGAGGCAAGATTTGTTGCCAACGCATGCCTGTGCAGAATACAATGCGTAACAATGATGTGTGGTGCATCGGCTTTCACTAGCACACCAAAACCAGACTTTCTTCCCAGCATAACTGGAGCTCTGTCCGAACAAACTGCAGAAACCATATCCCACGAAAGATTGTTGTCTTTGAAGAAGTCATCCACAAGTTTCTTCACATCGGCTGCCTTAGTTGTTGTTGTAAGAGGCTTACAAAATAAAAAATCTTCCTTTATCACGTCGTCTTTCACAGCGCACGAATACAGCAGGCTGGCTTAGATTGGAAACGTCTGTGGTCTCGTCGAGTTGAAGGCTGAATTTTGCCGGGCTAGAAATCAGATCTGCAACTACTTGATCCAAGATGTCTTTGCTCATGTTCTCTATTCTGTCGCTGATGATGTCATTTGAAAGAGGAATTTGGGATAACTTCAGCCTCTTTTCCCAGCATGATATTCGCCATCTTCAACACAGCTGGTTTTATAAGTGTTTCGCCAATGGCGTGTGGTTTGCCCTGCTTTGCGATCAGGTAAGCAACTTCGTACGATGCTGTGAGGATCGGTTTGTTGATGGGTACAAAGCCGAGAATGGGCAGAGTAGCCTTTTCATCGCATCTGGCTCTCTTCACCTTGAATTCAGCGAGGATTGTTTTTGTATTTTCCATCTCCATGCAGCTTAAGGAAGTGTCCTTAGTTTTGCCGGTGCTAGACTAGAATTGCTCAACTTCGCATTGCAAATCATGCAGTTAGGATGCTGACTCCCATTACGTTCCGTTATACATGTGAATCCATATTGTACATATTCATCCGACCACTTTCTTTTTTTGCTCGACATAGTAAGTATGAAGGGATTAAAACTAAGAAAAATTACAAGACGTACCATCACGGCAGTCACAAGTCGACTACTGAGCACACCAAATTCCCTGCAGCACAGATAGGCCAAGCGATGTAGCGTGATCACCTGCAGCCAATGATGGCCAAGCGGGGCGTGTCATCACGAATCATATGAGTCGGATGTGTGTCTTGACCTCCGCCGAACCCCTGAGACTGACTCACCGAACCCCTAGGGTTCAATCGAATCCAGGTTAAGAACCACTGCTCTAGGGCAACGGTGTCTTGATATAATTTATTTTCCTTCTCTCTCTCTTCCCCCCCCTCTCTCACAGATTGCCTTATTGGCATGAAATACAATTTGATAGCTTTCCCATTAAAATTCTATTCAGTATTTTGGGACAAATTAGACCCCTGTTAACACACATCACTCAATGCAGTAGTTCCATGTATAAATCAGTTCAGTTATATGAAAATCTGGAGTTCCTTTCTCATTCGAGGCCCATAAGTTGAATACATTGTGACAATTAAATGATAGCAAAGGTTATAAGTAATAGAATGGCAAAAGTCTCACCAGACTTGATACATAGCAAACAGGGTTTATTAAAAAGAGACGCTTAAATACACAAACATGTTTCGGGTTAAATACAATACGCCCCAAAAAAATAAGATTGATCAATAATGGCTATTGATGCAGAAAAGACTTTTGACCATCTGGAATGGCTTTTTCTGTTCAAAACCTTCCAGCTGAAATAATCAATTTTGATAATAAAAATATTGTAGAAATGTCCCAAAGCACAAATAATACATTATCTGATGATGAAATTGATTTAGAAAGGGGCACAAGATGGGGAGGTCCACCCTCTTGTTTGCACCTGCAATTGAACCGCTTGCAGAAAGAATTACATGACCCAAAATGGGATTTGGTAAACATGAATATAAACTTATTTGGAGATCTTCTGATTTATAACTGACCAAGTATTGAAAGTTCAATGCCCCCTTTGCTTAAAAATGCTAAGCTTAAAGATGCTCATACTCAAATCACAGGATATAAAATTAACATGGAAAAAAACTCAATGGCAATAAGAAAAATAATTACACTCAATCCTTTTTAATTGGACCACAAAAAAATATAAAATACTTAGGATGCTTCAGTGACAAATTTATAAAGAACTTTATTTAATTTCTCAGCAATATGAATGCAGATCTAGCTATATTAAATGATCTTCCCATAAATCTTACAGGCAGAATAAGCCTCTCTTAGAATGGCACATTTTCATTAATACCAATTACCCCACCGACAGCATTCTTTAAAAACGTGTACTCTGTCATAACAGGTATTTATAGAAATTCATTAGGAAGATGTAAAATGTTCCTTTAAAAAAAAAAATCTGAGGGAGGTTTTTAACCTTCCAGACTTGGAATTTTCAACTCACTACCCAAGGCTTTTACTTGTGACATCGTTAAATACACTAAAGTGGAACAGTGGTACATATTGAAGATGCTCATCCCCAGAATCTTTTTGACTATTTTCAAAAGCTAAGAACATTAACAACTTCATAGTTAACACTATAACAATTATATAGAACACAACCTGTGTGTGACCCGTTCACAGTACCTGGAGGAAACATGGCAGGGACGGGGAGACTAGACAGGATCGAGGGAAAGGTGAACGGAGCAAAGTACAGATCCTTGATGACAACCTGTTCCAGAGCGCTCAGGACCTCAGACTGGGGCAAAGGTTCACCTTCCAACAGGACAATGACTCTAAGCACACTGCCAAGACAACGCAAGATTGGCTTCGGGAGAAGTCTCGCAATGTCCTTGAGTGGCCCAGCCAGAGCCCGGATTTGAACCCAATCGAACACCCCTGGAGACAACTGAAAATAGCTGTGCAGCGACGCTGCTCATCCAACCTGTCAGAGCTTGAGAGGATCTGCCGAGAAGATTAGGAGAAACTCCACAAATACAGGTGTGCCAAGCTTGTAGTGACACACCCAAGAATACTCAAGGCTGTAATCACTGAATACTTGTGTAAATGTTTGGTTTGTCATTTCAAATGAAATAAAATGGTATGTGTGTGGACCTTGCTGTGAAATGGGGTATTGTGTATAGATTGAAAGGGGGGGGGGGCATTTTAGAATATGCTATAATATAACACAAGTCAGGTCTGAATACTTTCTGAATGCACTGTATAATAGGCACCAAACGGATGAAAACAGACAAACCGGGAGGGACAACTTGGATGTCCCTCTTCAATGAACTTAATTATTTCCCTCTATTGGTGGTGTCACTGTAGTCAATCAATAACATGTATTTATAAAGCCCTTTTTACATCCGCTGCTGTCACAATGTACTATACAGAAACGCAGCCTAAAACAGCAAGCAATGCAGATATAGAAGCACGGTGGTTAGGGAACTCCCTAGAAAGGCAGGAACCCAGGAAGAAACCTGGAGGAATCAGGCTGAGGCCGGCTGGAGATGCAGCGGGATCGCACAGTAGATTCCACGTACATGTGTAGTGACTGGGGCTGTCCCCAACAAAATATATAATATTGATTGACAGAATTTTCTGCTATTTTGAGGTGAAAACATTACTTTGAGAAGCTCTACAGCTTATTAGTGGTGGTGCGTTATTCCAATCAGAAATACTATCAGATCCCCAAATGGGCAATTTTATATGCCTACATTTGCGCGTAGGCAAGGTAGCGGAGGGCTCCAAACAAAAGACAATGTTGACTAATTGGGGTCAGCCCTAGTAGTGACACTAGTAGAAGTGGCGTAGAGTTCCACCCTAGACAATATGAGGTGGGAGTGACTGATCGAAAGGATCTATTGCATTTAGTTTGGATTGGTCTCGGCTCAGGGAATACATTGATAGGGTGTTCGAGCTTGCGTAACCATGGAGCATGCTCAGTGAGGTGAAGTGAGTTCATGCTGAAATTGGTCCTTTTTGGCCTGGCAGAACACACGTTCATATCACCTGACTGACTGTTACAGCCCTGACTTAACTGTATATCAGATGTTTTAGATTATTTTATCATCGACGGTGTGTTTTGACAACCTCTTGCTATTTTATGCTTTGGCCGGCCTTTTATAGCCTGGCAGTAAAACCAGTAACTAGATTAGATGTATCTGATATAGGCTAAAGATGAAATCCAGGCCTAATGTTTGAGGTACTGCTGCTCAAAACAGTTGCATGTTAAGAACAGGCTGAAGTATTAAATTCCTCACACAGCTGAGTATTTTAGTTATTTTATGTAGGTTAATTCCTATGGGACCTTGTCAAATGGGGAAACTCCTACATAGTCCATTGGCTGGCTTTGACCTCCTGTGAGCCTCCGCCCCATCACGTGCCTGTGCTGTCACGCTCAAACCAGTTGGATGACCTACTCTGGGGTCAATGTTCACAGCCTGGCCTGGCTGGATTTCACTCGCTGGGAGCAGAGGATGTCTGAAGCGTCAATACAAAAGCTTTGTGTTCATCATGCACCAAATGGGAAAAAGACTAAAGTGGGAAGAGACTCTTTTTTATTTCGGTTGCAAAACATTTTCTGTTACTTGCCCAAATGAACACACCCCATGCTCCTGTTTTTGTGGAGCTTCTTTGACTCGCCTTTCTAAAGAGAAATGTTTTGAAAACCTACTAGTTGCATGTTACTGATTTTTCATTTTAATAATCAGAAAATGAGGTTGTTCCATGATTACTTTTCTTATAGGGAATTGTTCTTCGTCCTGCAGCGGTTTAGAGCCAGGATCATCAGCTGACTGGCTGTGTTGGTCACATTCTCCATAATCAGCTATGGAATTCTGTCTCTCGCTTGTGCCATTTAGCAGACACTTTTATCCAAAGTGACGTATACAGCTCTGTACCTCCTTTTTATATCTCTGTATTTCATTTTTCTTTGGTCTTATTGACATGTCAATGGCCCCACACCTATCCTTTACTTCCACCTTCTCCTGACCAATTGACTTCTGACCTGAGTAGTGACTGAATCATGTCAATGGAGACTGACTATCTGTGACTACATTATCATCCTGATCTTGACCAGGCCTACATTATCATATATTAGGTTATTTACCACCTTGATGCTGATAATGTTTAACCCAAGGGTGTTCTGTGTCTCCCCTCAGGTACGGAATTAGGCCAGAGAACGTGATCGTGTATGGTCAGAGTATCGGTACAGTCCCGTCCGTGGACCTGGCGGCACGCTACGAGAGCGCCGCGGTCGTACTGCATTCCCCCCTCACCTCTGGCATGAGAGTGGCCTTCCCAGACACCAAGAAAACCTACTGCTTTGATGCCTTTCCCAAGTGAGACACACACATACACACACAGATCATAAAAGCAGTCATGTTTGAGTCACTCTAGATTCAATAGCCCCATCTGGTGGTCCTTGGTTGCCACCAGGTTATGGATAATTACACTGTTGACAAGGCTGAAAGGGGAAGCTGCCTGCTGTTGAAATGACCACATTGGGTAATTTTAAATCCTGTTCATGTCATCTGTTTCAGCATTGGGGGAACTTATACTTGCCTAACTGTTCCCTTCCTCTTTTGTGTTTGTGTGCGTCTGTCCTCGCCTTGCCTCCCAAAGTATTGACAAGATCTCCAAGGTGACGTCTCCGGTGCTGGTTATCCACGGGACGGAAGACGAGGTGATCGACTTCTCCCACGGCCTGGCGCTGTACGAGCGCTGCCAGAGGCCCGTGGAGCCCCTGTGGGTGGAAGGTGCCGGCCACAACGACGTCGAGCTCTACGGACAGTACCTGGAGCGCTTGAAACAGTTTGTGGCCCACGAGCTCGTCAACTTGTCAACTTGACTTCGGCCCTTCGTCACCCACCTGCTGCAACTGTGAACATTTTGAAATGCCCTTTCTTTTTTATTTTAATTTTTGTATATTTTAGTTTTATCATTTGAAACAGCGTGGTGATGAGACGGAGGGGATGATGGAAGGATATAATAACATGCCATTTAGCAGACGCTTTTATCCATAGCGACTTGGTCATGGGTGCATATATTTTACATACGGGTGGTCCAGGAATCCAACCCCACTATCCTAGCTGGAATGTGCCCTTTACCAACTGAGATACATTGGACCACTTGAGTGTACTCAAGGGTTGTGTGCTTGTCACATTTTTTTTGCTGCCTTTCAGGATGCGGTTCTGGTCCAATGTATGGACATCTGACACACACCTATGAGCATATCTGAGAGGTTTCTGTGGAGCAGCTATGATGGATGGAAGACTGGACCGCCACTCAACTAAGTCTATATTGACTAAGGAGCCAAATCTTCTACAATGTGGTCAACATGGATGTTTTGTTTATTTTGGTGTGTGTGTGTGTGTGTGTGTGTGTGTGTGTATATATATGTATGTTTGCACCTATCATATGTTACGTAGAACTGCACAAGATAAAACTCTGACATTTTAAAATGGCAGTGCCCGTGTTGCTAACTGTTCAGCATATTGAAGAAAAAAGCATGGAGTACGGACAGCATCCTAGAAACCTCTCAAATTGTATAAGCTATACAAAGCTTTTTGTTTCATGTATTCTTTCAGTAAAGCTGCTATGACTCAATTTTATATAGTAAAACGAATAATAAATCTCTCATTTCAGAGGAATAGCATTTCTAGATATTGATTTTGTATAAACTGCCTGCACACCTGGGGTAGTTCTTGTTACATAGTTTAAGACTCATGTCACTGATGCCATAAAGCTTTGAAAAACAGTGAAAGTCGTTAATGCGTGATAGGAAATTGCTTCGAAGACAGCTTGGTTTTAAGGAGGACACAACTGGACTCTTGTGCACTTTTTGTTTATCCCTTATCTGACAGAATACATGTTTTATTTTTTTTGTGTGGTTTTCTGAGAGACCCTATTAATGCAGAATAAGGTAAAACATTTACCAATCACGTACTTTATTGTATTAGTAAGACACTAAGTGGAAGCAGATTTTGTTAGCAAGTGCTACTGCATGCCACGATAGGCTAGTGTTTTCTTAACCTTTTTAGCTGGCTAAATTCTGGCTAGCTCAAGGCCATGGATGCTACCCATAACCTCTAGTTTTGATTGGTACTGTCTGATGAACTGTTTGGATTGGTTGTTGATATTAGAGTAATCAAGAATGGTTAGGATTGGTTGTTGCCGTTCGATAATGTGTCGTTGAACTCTACTGGGGACTTTTCTGTACTTTAAATGTAATGCTTTCATCTGTTTTCACTTTATAAATAGTTTGTACTTGGACAAGCCTCTAAATTGTAGTTGTAAGTACTACTGTAACTTGAATATGATCCGGCATCCATCTGTGGTGAGCATTTCTAAATTTATTCCTGATGACCGTTGAAAAATCTGGTCACCCAGACGATGTGATTTCTGTTTGTTTTTGTTTCCAAGACGCTGCATTACTGAAGGAAATTATGTAACGTGATCTTGATTAATGATTAATAAAACATGTATATAAACTATTTCAAATAAGTATTTGAGGAATGAAAACATCTTCGCTGAATGGGTTGTGTTGTATGTTGTAGACACTGAAAGCACTAGCTGACTAGACACAAGATGGTGGTGCCTTCAGAAGTATTAACCCTGACTGACTTATTCCACATTTTGTTACAGCCTCAATTCGAAATGGATTTTTCTCGCCCATCTACACCCATATTGACAAAGTGAAAACAACAACATGTTTTTAGACATTTTTGCAAATTGATTGAAATGCTGATCTCATTTAGTTAAGTACTGACACCCCTGAGTCAATACTTTGTCGTAGCACCTTTACCTGTGATTACGGCTTTGATTCGTCTTGGGGATGTCTGTATCAGATTTACACATCTGGATTTGGGGATTTTCTCCCGTTCTTCCCTGCAGATTCTTTTTTTCAAGCTCTTAAGTTTGTTCCCTACCACTCCCCATCAATCTTCAAGACTTTCCACAGATTTTCAATGGGTTTCAAGTCTGGGCTTTGGCTGGGCTGATCAAGAACTTTCACATGTTTGTTCTGAAGCCGTTCCAGCATTACTTGGGGTCATTGTCCTGTTTGAACCACCATGTGTCATGGTAAGGATGGTGTTGGACGGGGGAATGCGCTGTGCCAGGTTTTCTCCAGATATACCGCTTTGCATTCAGGCCAAAGAGTTGGATTTTTGTCTCACCCGATCATAGAATCTTTTGCGTTATGATCAGTGACTGCTATGGTGTGTGGTCATCCACACCCCCTCCCAAAATGGGTGCTGTGCCATTTTTCGCCATTGCATTACTTGACATAGATCCAGAAAAACTAGATGTGTAAACCTAGTAAGTCCAGAACTGGCATAGTCCTTTAATGGGTCCTTTAAAACAATGGGGCAGATATTGCAAACCCCAGGGGCTTTTTATGGGGGTTTCAGGCAAAAGTTGGCATTCATAAAAAAAAATACTTGGTGCGAGTGCACTCACCTCGCTGAACTTTAGACCATGCATATGCACATCTTCTAGTGGTTGAAATATTTTATTGCAAGCTGGCAAGTATGTAATCAAATTTTATTTGTCACATACACATGGTTAGCAGCTGTTAATACGAGTGTAGTGAAATGTTTGTGGTTCTAGTTCCGACAATGCGGTAAAACCAATGAGCAATGTAACCTAACAATTCCGCAACTACTACTACTACTACTAACTACTACTACTACCACACACAAAAGTGTAAAGGGATAAAGAATATGTACATAAAGATATATGAATGAGTGATGGTACAGAACGGCATAGGCAAGATACAGTAGATGGTATCGAGTACAGTATATACATATGAGATGAGTAATGTAGGGTATGTAAACATTAAGTGGCATTGTTTAAATTGGCTAGTGATACATTTTTTTTTACATCAATTTACATTATTAAAGTGGCTGGAGTTGAGTCAGTATTTTGGCAGCAGCCACTCAATGTTAGTGATGGCTGTTTAACAGTCTGATGGCCTTGAGATAGAAGCTGTTTGTCAGTCTCTCGGTCCCTGCTTTGATGCACTTGTACTGACCTCGCCTTCTGGATGATAGCGGGGTGAACAGGCAGTGGCTCGGGTGGTTGTTGTCCTTTGATTTTTTTCTGGCCTTCCTGTGACATCGGGTGATGTAGGTGTCCTGGAGGGCAGGTAGTTTGCCCCCGGTGATGCGTTGTGCAGACCTCACTACCCTCTGGAGAGCCTTATGGTTGTGGACGGAGCAGTTGCCGTACCAGGTGGTGATACAGCTGCTGCTGCGCCTTCACAACGCTGTCTGTGTGGGTGGACCAAATCAGTTTGTCCGTGATGTGTACGCCGAGGAACTTAACTTACTACCCTCTCCACTACTGTCCTGTCGATGTGGATGTGGGGCTGCTCCCTCTGCTGTTTCCTGAAGTCCACAATCTTCTTTGCTTTGTTGACGTTGAGTGTGAGGTTATTTTCCTGACACCACACTCCGAGGGCCCTCACCTCCTCTCTGTAGGCCGTCTCGTTGTTGTTGGTAATCAAGCCTCCCACTGTAGTGTCATCCTCAAACTTGATGATTGGGTTGGAGGCGTGCATGGCCACGTAGTCGTGGGTGAACAGGGAGTACAGGAGAGGCCTCAGAACGCACCCTTGTGGGGCCCCAGTGTTGAGGGATCAGCGGGGTGGAGATGTTACATACCCTCACCACCTGGGGGTGGCCCGTCAGGAAGTCCAGTACCAGTTGCACATGGCGGGGTCGAGACCCAGGGTGCTAATCGGGGATATGATAAAAAAGCTTATTCACAAACTAACAGGAAAACATAATGCAGCCATTTGCCATTACTGAGCAGATCAAAAATCTGTTTTATTAAAAAAATGTATATAAATGCAAGAGTTACTGTGCAGTTCACCTATGGAAATCAGTCAATTTGAAATACATTAATTAGACCCTAATCTATGGCTTTCACATGACTGGTAAAACTGTATGCATCTGTTGGTCACAGATACCTTTTTAAGAAAAGAAAAGGAGCGTGAATCAGAACCTGTCAGTTTCTGATGTGACCATTTGCCTCATGCAGCGCGACACCTCTTTCACATAGTTGATCAGGCTGTTGATTGTGTCCTGTGGAATGTTGTCGCACTTCAATGGTTGTGCAACGTCCCTGGATATTGGCGTGAACTGGAACACCCTGCCGTACACATTGATCCAGAGCATCTCAAACATTTTTCAATGGGTGACATGTCTGGTGGGTATTCAGGCCATGGAAGAACTGGGACGTTTACAGCTTCCAGGAATTTTGTACAGATCCTTGCGACATGGGGCTGTGCATTGTCATGCTGAAACATGAGGTGACGGCGCCGGGTGAATGGCACGACAATGTACCTCAGGATCTCGTCACAGTATCTATGTGCGTTCAAACTGCCATGGTTAAAAAGAAATTGTGTTGTCCGTAGCTTATGCCTGCCCATACCATATCCCTACTGCCCCAATAGGGTACTCTGTTCACAACGTTGACATAAGCAAACCGTACTATCAAGTTCTCTAAAATGACAATGGCTTATGGCAGAGAAATTAACATGAAATGATTTGGAAACTGCTTTGGTGGACATTCTTGCAGTCAGCATGCCAATTGAACACTCCCTCAACAACTGCACGCTTTAAAGTGACCTTTTATTGTCCCCAGCACAAGGTGCACCTGTGTAATGATCATGCTGTTTAATCAGCTTCTTGATATGCCTCACCTGTCAGGGGGGTGGATTATCGTGGCAAAGGATAAATGCTCACTAAAAGAGATGTAAATACATTTGTGCCCAAAATTTGAGAGAAGTGCTTTGTGCGTATGGGACATTTCTGGGATCTTTTATTTCAGCTCATGAAACATTGGCCCATCTCTTGTTGCAATTATATTTTTGTTCAGTGTAATTAGACATAGGAATCTTTTCCTGTTTTATTTTATTTTCATAATCATTGCGGTATAAATTCCTCACCTTTTTTTAGGCCGTGATGGATTTATATTCCCGAAGGAACACGTTATCATCCCCATCTCATTTAATTGGACAAGTAGCCTAGTAAATAGGTAGGCTATACTGTACCTATAACCGTAGCACAACCATGCTGAAACCACAATCAATTACCTTTCTACATTAATGCTTTAATTACTTCAAAAGCTGATGGTGCATAGCACACTGACTGTTTTATGTTGTTTGTGTTAAAACTACTATCCCTTTCTAGGCACATTACCAAATACTATCAGAACATCCCCTTGTTTGGGTCCGCATATGATTAAATTGACCAAGTAGTCGTTCCTGTCTGTTAATTGCTATTGTAGTCCTTTGTAGCTCAGCCTGGCGCTTGTAACGCCAGGGTTGTGGGTTTGTTTCTCGGGACCATCCACATGTAAAATTTATGCACACATGATTGTAAGTTGCTTTGGATAAAAGTGTCTGCTAAATAGTATATATGATATGTTATTTTTGTATATTACTCTTGCATCAAGGTTAACACAAATGTTTCATTCTGGATATGTTCATTTGTTTTATTTTATTCAACCTTTATTTTGTAAGGTGGCAGGGTAGCCTAGTGGTAAGAGCGTTGGACTAGTAACCGAAAGGTTGCAAGTTCAAATCCCTGAGCTGACAAGGTATAAATCTGTCGCTCTGCCCCTGAACAGGCAGTTAACCCACTGTTCCTAGGCCATCATTGAAAATAAGAATTTGTTCTTAACTGACTTGCCTAGTAAAATAAAGGAAAAATAAAAAGATTGGTGTTACACCCCCAGGTATGTTGTGTTGACACTGGGTGGCGTTGACAACCATCTTACAAAATGAAAGTTGAATAAAATACCTTGATGCAAGACTAAACAGCACACAATTGACAGGAACAACTTCTGGGTCATGCTAACCCAAAACAAGGGATGGGATGTTCTGATGGTATTTGGTAGTGTGCTTAGTGGGAATAGTACTGTTTTTTTTTTTTTAAATAGTTTTTAAAATATTTTTTTGCATGGCACACTGATTGATAGCTGATGGTGCATGGCACACTGATTGATAGCTGATTGTGCATGGCACACTGACTGTGATGGCTGATGGTGCATGGCACACTGCCTGTGATGGCTGATGGTGCATGGCACACTGCCTGTGATGGCTGATGGTGCATGGCACACTGCCTGTGATGGCTGATGGTGCATGGCACACTGCCTGTGATGGCTGATGGTGCATGGCACACTGCCTGTGATGGCTGATGGTGCATGGCACACTGCCTGTGATGGCTGATGGTGCATGGCACACTGACTGTGATGGCTGATGGTGCATGGCACACTGACTGTGATGGCTGATGGTGCATGGCACACTGACTGTGATGGCTGATGGTGCATGGCACACTGCCTGTGATGGCTGATGGTGCATGGCACACTGCCTGTGATGGCTGATGGTGCATGGCACACTGACTGTGATGGCTGATGGTGCATGGCACACTGACTGTGATGGCTGATGGTGCATGGCACACTGACTGTGATGGCTGATGGTGCATGGCACACTGACTGTGATGGCTGATGGTGCATGGCACACTGACTGTGATGGCTGATGGTGCATGGCACATTGCCTGTGATGGCTGATGGTGCATGGCACACTGACTGTGATGGCTGATGGTGCATGGCACACTGACTGTGATGGCTGATGGTGCATGGCACACTGACTGTGATGGCTGATGGTGCATGGCACACTGACAGGGGTACCTCAATGAAAGCCTATTGTAGAGTAAGTGTGCGGTAACATACCAGCAATAGTTTACATGCAAATGCAATGCATTATGATGCAGTTATAATGCATTACAAGACTTGTCATCATTATGAATCCCTTATTATGTTTTCTAATAATATCACAAAGATCCTGACTAAATACCAGCCATTTTGAGTTAGTTGAAATGTTGATACATTGAGATGTAGCATAAGCCTTAACCTCAAGCTTGCAGGGATAATGTCTTCTGGTAAGTGTTGCCATAAGGGTCAATACAACAGACCGCACCAACCTCTAGTGGTAATGCACACTTTCCCTTGTAAATGAAAAAGGGGTTACTTCAGTAAAAGAAAATGCAACTGTTTATAGTTCTATCCCTCTCTAGGCCACTACCTAATACCATCAGAACACCCCATCCCTTGTTTGGGTCCGCATATAAGGGAATTGACCCAGGAGTCGTTCCTGTCAGCCGTGTGCTGTTTACTTTTGCATCAAGGTGATGCCAAGCTCCTTCCTGTATATGTTTGTTTATTTATTTATTTTATTCAACTTTTATTTCGTCAGATGGGTGCCACGACCCTCCAGGGGCCAAATCTATGATGACCTGATATCTAAATATTTTTGTGGACACCTGCTCGTCAAACATCTCATTCCAAAATCATTGGCATTGATATGGAGTTGGTCCCCCCCTTTGCTGCTATAACAGCCTCCATTCTTCTGGCATGGGTTTCCAGTAGATGTTGGAACATTGCTGCGGGGACTTGTTTCCATTTAGCCACAAGAGCATTAGTGAGGTTTGATTTGATCAGCTCCTTGGTCTTACTGATGTTGAGAGTTTGTTGTCCTGGCACCACACTGCTGTCTCTGACCTCTCTGTAAGCTGACTCATTGCTGTCGTGATCTAGCCTACCACCGTCTTGTTGTCAGCAAACTTGATGATGGTGTTGGAGTCATGCGCGGCCATGCAGTTGTAGGAGTACAGGACTAAACACACACCCCTGAGTGGACCCCATGTTGAGGGTCAATGCGGTAGAGATTTTTATTGCCTACCCTCACCACCTGGGCCCAATCTGTCAGGAAGTCCAGGATCCAGTTGCAGAGGGAGGGCTTCAGTCCCAGGGTCCCTAGCTTGGTGATGAGCATTCTAACATACTGTAGTTATTCCCCCTCTTGTCCAGTTGGGAAAGGGCAATGTGAAGTGCAATTGAGATTGTCTTCTCTGGATCTGTTGGGACGGTATGCAAATTAGCTTGAGTATATGGTATTTGGAATGATGGGTGTTGCACAGGATGTTGGTGGCACCTTTTATTGGGGAGAACGGGCTTGTGGTAATGACTGAAGCAGAATTAGTGGAATGGTTTAAAATGCAACAAACATATGGTCTCCAAGTGTTTGAAACCATTCCATTTGCGCCGTTCCAGACATTATTATGAGCCGTTCTCCCCTCAGCAGCCTCCTGTGTGGTGTTGATGTGTGTCATGACCAGCCTTTCAAAGCTCTTCATAATTACAGATGAGTGCTACACAGTGATTCATTTAGGCAGGTTACCTTAGAGTTCTTGGGAACAGGGACAATGGTGGTCATTCTGAAACATGTTGGGATTACAGACTGGGACAAGGAGAGATTGAAAATGTCTGTGAAGACACCTGCCAGCTGCTCTGCGCCTGCTTTGAGAAAGCACCCTGGTATTTCGTCTGGCCAGGAGGCCTCGTGATTCTTAACCTGTTTAAAGTTTTGCTCACATCGGCCATGGAGAGCACATAAAAGGCATTTATTTACATTGTTTGGGAGGAATGAAAATGTGTCTAATATAATCAGCGTGTCAAAAACGAATGTAGACATTAGTTATGCATTTATGCAGCTTTAAAAAAAAATATATATATATATTTTTTTTTTATATACAATAGAGTGCCAAGATGGCTGTGCATTGGCTTCAGCGGCGGAAATCCACAAGAAGAACGAGAAGGAGACTCGGACTCACTGGCCTGTGCCCTGTCTTCTGTTCGTGCGTCAGCAGGTGGCGGCAGTGTTAGTCAACTCAAGCTCCTCCCATGTGCTCGTGCGCTCCTTCCTCCTCACTTCCTCTCTCCAAACCGCGCCTGTGAATGGGGCTGGCGGTCTACAGCCCCGAAAACACCATGTAAAAGTATAAAAAGTACACAGAACGCAAACTATTGATTTTTCTCATTATTAGTTCCGTCAGTCCACGCGTCGGGGGCAACGCTTGTATTTCGGAAGAGAGCGTGAGTGAGGGCACAGATTAATCCCGTGCAAGGTAGGAGACCTCACATTGTTCCGATGGTACCGCAATCAGCCCCGGGTGAAGATGATAGATTTCCTTTAAGTATTTAGCAAACGGTCTGTCTGTAGCCTATACAGACCGAGCGACTGTGTGAATTTTCAACAGAAGAACGTTATGATTATTGCATAGTAAAAAGGGGGCGCTTGATCCAAACTACACACTCCATGTTGTTTAAAAGTTCAGTTGCTTAATGTACGGATGCAACATGTTTCTGTCATCTGTCAGTGGAGACAGAGGTGTGTATTCGCCTGTAAAGTACTGTTTGAAAATAGATATGTGACCAAAAACCAGCATGACATCCTCCCTGCTACTCTACCATTTCACTCTATCTTGTTGCAGATGTGTATGATTAACCCAGCCAGTTACTTACTCCTTTCATATCTTGAATTTCTGATATGAGAAATGTGTTAAATGTGTATGAAGTACATATGTATAATAAGTATGTTTCTCCCATTGAAAGAACAGTTTGATGTCCATGGATGATGGGACTGTTGCGGACATAGGTTTAGGCCTAATTATTAAATCATTGGCTAGTCAGACCATTACTACTGTTCCAGCTGGCTTTGTTTGTGTGTGAGGGGGGGCATTTTCCTCTAACACTCTAATTGGTGCCACCTGGGTTCTCTTTTTAACTTGGCTTCAGAATATAGCAATACATTGAACATCTCCTTCATTACTCTGGACAAGGGCAGCCACGGTCACATCCTGGATGGACGGATTAATTATACATTTCAACTAAACTCCCCACCTGGGGAAAATAGTAAAGGCCTGCTGGATCATTGCCTGTTTCCCTGAGTTTAAGAGCCACGTATTTTTCCACTTTCACTCTTCCCTCTCTCTCCCTGCCCTCCTCTTCCCTCTCTCTCTTTTGTTCTCTGTCGGTAGGTAGCAGACAGATACCATGCAGATAAGTGATGGCCCCAGTTACTTCCCGGTCTTTGTGGCCCCGCCCAACGTCAACCACCGGTCACCAGGATTCGTCCCCGGCAGAGTTGTACCTGTCCACTCCCCGCCTCCAACTAAGGCCCCACCCCCTCCCCCTGAAGCCCATTGGCCCACCTCCTGAGCGCCGGGCGACCTTTAGCCTATCAGAGAATGGCCACCGCCTGGAGGGTGGTCAGAGGAAGAGGAATACTTTAATATGCTTCGGTGTCTCAATGGGGGCCTTCTTCTTCTCGATCATCCTCATCCACAGCCTCACTAGTGGAGACGTGTTGGATGGTAAGTGTGTTTGTGAGTATGAGGATGTGATGAGCTGATAATACTGACCTGGCTAAGTTACTTAGGCCCATTGTTCCACAGGAATGAGACTGAACTATAGTCAATGCCGATCGTATCCTGTTTTGCTATGTCTTAGAGCTATATCTAAGTGCTGTGTCAGTGATGTTGTCTTTGATTGGTCATGTCTGTGTGTACAGGGAACTGTCCAGACCACAGCACCTCCCTGAGCAGCTGGAACCCTGGTCACAACCCAGAGAAGGCCATGATCGTTCAGAGGGGAGATCTGTTTCGATTGGAGTCTTCTGCCACCTTATACTCCCTAACCATCCAATCAGGAGGTAGGCTAGGTCCTCTCTCTGGTCTGAATGCTGTTTCTGGCTAGCTCAGAAGTACAGCGCATTTGGAAAATATTCAGACCCCTTCACTTTATCCACATTTTGTTACATTACAGCTTTATTCTAAAATTGATTAAATCGTTTTTTTTCCACTCATCAATCTACACACAATACCCCATAATGACAAAGCTAAAACAGGTTTTTTAATTTTGTTTGCAAAAAACTGATATCACATTTACGTAAGTATTCAGACCCTTTACCAGTACTTTGTTGAATAACCGGTGGCAGTGATTAGAGCCTTGAGTCTTCTTGGTTAGGATGCTACAAGCTTGGCACACCTGTATTTGGAGTTTCTCCCATTCTTCTTTGCAAATCCTCTCAAGCTCTGTCAGGTGGGATGGGGAGCGTCGCTGCACAGCTATTTTCAGGTCTCTCCACAGCTATTTTCAGGTCTCTCCAGAGATGTTCGATCGAGTTCAAGTCCGGGCACTGGCTGGACCACTCGAGGACATTGAGACCGAAGCCACTCCTGCGTTGTTTTTGCTTTGTGCTTAGGGTTGTTGTCCATTTGGAAGGTGAACCTTTGCCCCAGTCTGAGGTCCTGAGTGCTCTGGAGCAGGTTTTCATCAAGGATCTCTCTATCCTTTGCTCCATTCATCTTTCCCTCAATCCTGACTAGTCTTGCAGTCCCTGCTGCTGAAAAACATCCCCACCAAATGATACTTCCACCACCTTTCTTCACTGTAGGGATGGTGCCAGGTTTCCTCCAGATGTGAAGCTTGGCATTCAGGCCAAAGAGTTGAATCTTGGTTTCATCAGACCAGAGAATCTTGTTTCTCATGGTCAGAGATTTTAGGTGCCTTTTGTCAAACCCCAAGGGGCTGTCATGTGTGTTTTACTGAGGAGGGACTTCCGTCTGGCCACTCTACCATAATGTCCTGGTTGGTGGAGTGCTGCAGAGATGGTTGTCCTTCTGGAAGGTTCTCCCATCTCCACAGAGGAATTCTGGAGTTCTGTCAGAGTGACCATTGGGTTATTGGTCACCTCCCTGACCAAGGCCCTTCTCCCCCGATTGTTCAGTTTGGCCGGGCGACCAGCTCTAGGAAGAGTGTTGTTGGTAACAAACTTGTTCCATTTAAGAATGATGAAGGCCACTGTGTTCTTGGGGACCTTCAATGCTGCAGACGTTTTTGCTACGCTTCCCCAGATCTGTGCCTCGACTCAATCTTGTCTCTGAGCTCTACGGACAATTCCTTCGACCTCGTGGCTTGGTGCGCCGCCCTATGGGACTCACGTAAACGGCCGGATGTGATACAGCCCGGGATCGAACCCGGGTCGGTAGTGACGCCTCAAACACTGTGATGCAGTGCCTTAGACCACTGCGCCACCAGGGAGAGCCGATTTTTTTAAAATGTAACTTAATCTATTTTGGTTGTAAAGTAACAAAATGTGGAAAAATGTAAGGGGTCTGAATACTTTCCGAATCCAGTGTAAATAGTCACAGCATACAATACTGGGTTCCGAGATGAAGTTGAGGAATAAAGAACACAGCCTCTGCTGAACGGATTGTCTTCATGTTTTGTCATTTATATTTGTCTCCTCGCAGGCCGAGTGGTCTTTGCAGACAATGCTGAGGGCTCCAAAAACATCACTCTCAGAACGCGCCATGTGCTGATTGAAGACGGGGGTTCGCTGCACATCGGTGCCCCCAAATGCCGCTACCGCTCCAAGGCCACAATCGCCCTGCTGGGCCGTTCAGACGAAAAGGCAGTCGCGGAAGTACCGGAATTGGGCCGGAAGTTCATCGGGGTGCGTGGTGGTGCAACCCTAGAGATTCACGGGACAGAAAGGCTGTCGTGGACCCTCCTGACCCGCAGCGTCTCCTCTTCAGGTCTAGCCATGGGGGGCTATGCCTTCCAGCGCAACTTTAGCCGTGGCATCAACCTGCGTGTGGTGGACCAGGACACGGCCAGTGTGCTGTTCAGCGAGCGCTACGACACGCACGAGTCACGCAACGACAGCCAGCGGCTCACACAGCTGCTCCGGTCGCTGCCTGCGAGGCGCATCGTCACGCTGGCCGTGGGAGACTCAGCTGTCAAGAGCCTGCTGGACGAGACCAAGAGAACCATCCAGAGCCTGCTTGGTAGTACATACGTCCATGACCTCAAATACAGGTAACGATACAATTGTATACAAAATCAATATAACCTAATGAATTTGGTAAAGAATAGGTAGACAATGACTTGAGATGGAGTCGTAGGTGATGCAAGAGTGTCAACTTATTTGGGAGCATCAGTGTGTAGCGCGTCACAGGAAAATCCGATTGCTTTCAATCTGAAGCTGCGCCATTGTCTGGAGGGGTGTGTAACTGTTAATACTACCCATCTCCTGTGGGTGATAGAGGGTTTGTAATTCCTCTGTCCCACAAGATCAAGCCTAATCTTTCATGTCTTATAGAGGTGCACCCTTTCCTTCAATACCGTTGCCAGCAGGATCTCATTTTATCTGCCAGCAGAATATCACTCCATATTCCGTCAGGAAGTGAATGGCTGGAGGGTTAAGCATGCTTGCATCCAGGATTTGTGCAAAATGAGCTGACTCTGTAGTTTTCGCCTTGACACACAGTTTCCGAACAGGTCAAAAACACACCGTCTCCCCTGAACATAGAGGGACACACGTCCACATAAGTAGGGACCTTTAGCAATGGAAGTGACTTGAAAACAGTACAACTTTTTTGTTGTTTTTGTTATCTGCTGTAAAACCCATTCAAATAGTCTGGTTTGGGTGTCTCACTATTTTAGGTGTAGAAACATCTTAAAACATCTTAAGTTAATTTTCCCCTTATCTTTCTTTTTAACTTGTTATGGCTGCAATCCCAATACCGTGATCGATATGACAACTACCAGTGAAATTAGAGGGCGCCAAATTCAAACCACAGAAATCTCATAATTACAATTCCTAAAACATACATGTATATAATTTTAAAGGTAATCTTGTTGTTAATGCCACCAAAGTGTCCGATTTCGTTTCAACAAATACTCATCATAAATGTAGATGATAATAATTATAGATATACCTCTCCTTAATGCAACCGCTGTGTCAGATTTCAAAAAAAATTTATGGAAAAAGCAACACATGCAATAATCTGAGACGGCGCTCAGAACAGAAGCCAAATTAGCCGCCTTGTTGGAGTCAACTGAAACCAGAAAATACATGATAAATGTTTCCTTACCTTTGAACTTCATCAGAATGCAGTCCTAGGAATCCCAGGTCCACAATAAATGCTTGATTTGTTCGAAAATGTCCGTTATTTATGTCCAATTAGCTACTTTGGTTAGCGCATCTGGTAAATAATTCCAAAATCACAAAGCGCATCCACAATAATGTGACAATGTTCAAAAGTTCCGTAACAGTCAGTAGAAACATGTCTAACGATGTACTGAATCAATCTTTAAAATATTGTTTACATATATCTTGAATAACGTTCCAACCGGAGAATTAGAATGACTTCAGATGACCGGTGGAAGCAGGTGCTTCCCCTGTGAACGCGCATAGTGAATGCATGGTCAACTCATGGCAGTGGTGACAATTTCCTGTGTCATTCGACCCCCCCCCCCCTGCACATTAGTCATCAGACAAAGTTCTATTGACTTCTAGTGGAAGGCGTAGGAAGTGAAAACTCATCCATATCTCGCTGTAATTTCAATGAGAGCTTGGTTGAAGATCTGCCACCCCCAGAAAAAATCCAAACAGGAAGTGGAATTTCTCAGGTTTTTGCCTGCAATATGAGTTCTGTTATACTCACATACATAATTCAAACAGTTTTAGAAACTTTTCTATCCAATACTAATAATAATATGCATATATTAGCAACTGATACTGAGGAGCTGGCCGTTTACAATGTCTGAACGAGTGGACCCTAACGTGACGCAGAGTTTTCAGGCGCATGTGCATTTCTTGTTTACCTTTTATATTGACAACGTTATTGTCCGGTTGAAATATTAAAGATCATTTTGGCTAAAAAAAACACCTTGAGAATTGAATTTAAACATAGTCTGACATGTTTCTATGAACTTTACAATTTGGATTTTTTTTTGTCTGATTGTTTTGACTGAGTTTGAGCCTGTGTATTCTTGAAAAAAACGCGCTAACAAAACGGAGGTTTTTGGATATAAAGAGACTTCATCGAACAAAAGGAACATTAATATACTCAATAAATGTCTTCTGATTGCCACCATATGAAGATCTTCAAAGGTCAGGGATTAATTTTATCTCTATTTCTGAGTTTTGTAATGCTTCTGCTAGGCTGGTTACTGTTTGTAATCATTTGTCAACTGGGCTATGTTCTGGGCTAGGTATGCTTTCGCCGAAAAGCATTTTATAAATCTGACACTGTGGTTGGTTTAACAAGAAGTTAATCTTTAAACCTATGTAAAATATGTTTTCTGAATTTTTATAATGAGCATTTCTGTAATTGAATTTGGCGCTCTGGAACCTCGCTGGATGTTGTCCAGATGGGACGCTAGCTTCCCTCAACCCCTCTAGGGTATAACGGGATCGATTTGACAACATCCGGTGAAATTACATAAAATTTAATTATTCGAAATATTTAACTTTCATACAATCGCAAGTGCAATACACCAAATTGAAGCTTTACTTCTTGTTAATCCAGCCATCCAGCCACAGCCATCAGAATTCAAAAAGGCTTTGCGGCGAAAGCAAACCATGCTATTATCTGAGGACAGCGCCCCATCAAACAAACACATGACAATCATATTTCAAACCTCCAGGCGCAACACTAAACTCAAAAATAACGATATAATTCATGCCTTTGAAGAGCTTCTTCTGTTGGCACTCCAATATGTCCCATAAACATCACAAATTGTTATTTTTGTTCGATAAATTCCATCGTTATATCCCCAAAATGTCCATTTATTTGGCACATTTGATCCAGAAAAACACCAGTTCCAACTCGCCCGACATAACTTATTAGACAATGTGTAGTCATCTGTAAACTTTGTCCAAACATTTCAAACAACTGTCCTAATCCAACTTAAGGTATTTTTTAAAAGTAAATAATCAATAAAATTTAAGACGGAATAAACTGCGTACAATAGTGGATTAAAAACCAAAGTGGAGCGAGCTTTCAGGTCGCGCTCCCCATCCACAACAGTACACTTGGCTATCCACCCAGATAGGAAATGGCTACTTATTCATTACTCAAAGGAAAAACATCAACCAATTTCTAAAGACTGACATCTCGTGGAAGCAATAGGAACTGCAACCAAGTGCCTTAGATATCTAGATCCGCATAGAAAACCCATTAAACACTGTCACCTCAATAAATACAATTCCTGGATGGTTTGTACTCAGGGTTTCATCTGCCAAATAAGTTATGTTATACTCGCAGACATTATTCAAACAGTTTTAGAAATGTCAGTGTTTTCTATCCAAATCTACTAATAATATGCATATCCTAGCTTCTGGGCCCGAGTAGCAGGCAGTTTACTTTGGGCACGCTTTTCATCCGGATGTGAAAATACCGCCCCTAGCCTAGAGAGGTTATTAAGTGCTTAATTTATTATGGATATTTATTTATTTCACCTTTATTTAACCAGGTAGGCCATTCTTATTTACAACTGCGACCTGGCCAAGATAAAGCAAAGCAGTGCGACAAAAACAACAGTTACACACAAACAAATGTAGAGTAAATAGCACAATAGAGGGAAAAAAATACATGTGTGTGTAGGGAGGTAAGGCAATAAATAGGCCGTAGAGGTGAAATAATTACGATTTATCATTAACACTGGAGTGATAGATGTGCAGATGAAAATGTGCAAGTAGAGATACTGGGGTGCAAAAGAGCAAGAGGATAGATCACAAAATGGGGTTGAGGTAGTTGGGTGTGCTATTTACAGATTGGCTGTGTACAGGTACAGTGATTGGTAAGCTGTTCTGACAGATTATGCTTTAAATTAGAGAGGGAGATATAAGGATCCAGCTTCAGCGCTTTTTTTTTTTTTTTTTTTCTTGCTGTACGTTCCATCATTGGCTGCAGAGAACTGGAAGGAAAGGCGCCCGAAGGAAGTGTCGACTTTGGGGGTGACCAGTGAAATATACCTGCTGGAGCGCATGCTACGGGTGGGTGTTGCTATGGTGACCAGTGAGCTGAGATAAGGCGGGGCTTTACCGAGCAAAGACTTATAGATGACCTGGAGCCAGTGGGTTTGGCCACGAATATGTAGCGAGGGCCAGCCAACGAGAGCATACAGGACGCAGTGGTGGGTTGTGTATGGGGCTTTGGTGACAAAATGGATGGCACTGTGATAGACTACATGCAGTTTTGCTGAATAGAGTGTTGGAGGCTATTTTGTAAATTACATCGCCGAAGTCAAGGATTGGTAGGATAGTCAGTTTTACGAGGGTATATCAATGTAAACAGCGTTTGTGGAGATGAATGTTGCTTTCCTCTGCCCTGGTTGCGAAAGCAAACATCAACAACCCAGCTAGGTGTATAACTAGCTACTTAAACAATGGAAGGTGCACAATCCATGGCTACAAAGCTAGCTGGCTAGCTAGCTGCCTACTATAAGTTAGCTTGACATGCTAGAAAGTAATAGAAACAAGTGGAGAAAATAGTAACTCAATGAAATGTGTGTTATCTTCTGAATCAATTTGTTTCTACTGTCTTGAATGTAGAAATTGTATTTTGCCATCTCCCAAAATATATTCGACCTCTGAGAAGTTCAGTGAATCAGGTAGTCTCCACGGTGTTGCCAACTATTTTTCAAGGAAAGTAGAGGTTGGATGCTCCATTTATCGCTAGAAGTCCACTACGACGTAGTGGTGACATCATAATGTTAATTTGCGCATTCCCATTAAAAAAAACAAATAACATTTTTATGCTGTCCCCCAGTCTCTCATGCCATGATCAATTCTCCAAAGCAAAACAAAATCGTGAAGGAGAACAAAAAGGAACTGCTTCAATAATTAAACTGCACAGATAAAACAGAGTATGGTAACTTATTTTATAAAATATTTATGATTTATGCCTTGGCGAGCTGTGGTGTCATTTCACAAGGAACCAATTTTATAAATTCACCTCACTCGCTGCTGCAGCGGGGAGAGGACCGAGAGGGGGGGGAAGGGGCGCAAGTGACAGGTGCACACCAGTGGAGGCTTCTCAGAGGAGGAAGGACATTTCATAAAAAACTGTGAAACATTAAAGTTAACCTTTTCGGATAAAACTATTCTAAATATATTCAATATAAAACACACTGTTTTGGAAAGAAGGCCGCAACAACACTTTGTAGGGTAGCACCATGGTTAAGCCGGGGGACCAGCTAGTTTCCGTCCTCTGGATACATTGACTTCAATACAGAACCTAGCAGACTCGTGGTTGTCACCCCCTTGTCATAATTACTCTGTAAGTCTATGCAACTTCTGGACGACGTCCTCCAACCCATCAGAGTTCTTGCAGCATGAACTGACATGTTGTCCATCCAATCAAAGGATCAGAGAATGAATCTAGTACTGAAAGCATAAGCTTCAGCTAGCTAACACCCCAGTGCATAACATGTGGTGAGTAATTGACTCAAAGAGAGCGAGACAATAGTTGAACAGTTTTGAACAAATAAATATCTTCAAAAATGAAAGAGAAGCGAGAGAGGGAGAGCTATATTTCATATTTTTTTCTCACTTTTACAGCTAGCGAATGCAGCTTGCTAGTTTAGCCTAGTCAAACACCCGGCTCAAACAAAGAGGGATGCTATGTTGGCTAGCTGGCTATGGCTATCCAACACTGGAACTCTTCCAAGTCAAGGTAAGCTTTTGCTTTGATTAATTTATTGCCACGAGGCCCGTCAGTATAACTGCTAAACGGCTGCCAGAAGGAATACAACGATCAAAAGGATCATGCTGTTTGAATGTGGCTGTAATGAAAGTGAACTGTGTTTGCATGTGATAATTTTAAATCTTTTTAATTAAACCCCTTTTCTTAAACGGAAGCAAACTGAACTAAACGGAGATAAACAACTGAATTTATCCAATAGAAATTCATTTGCAGCTTTTGTACTAATGATATCTGCCTAGATCAGCTAGATGCAGGCAAAAGATTGCAACGCCTTATTAAATGTTTCAATGTCTGTCACCTTGATTATAAAAATGTATCTCGACCTGTGCACCTACGTTATAAACTTTCATTCATAGGCTAGGTTGTAGCAACCTTGTGATGGGTATAGGGAAAATGTATGGGTATAAGGAGTATCATGTAGTAGCTTAAACCTATCGATGTTACATTGTGAATGGAATATGAATGACAGTCATCCAATATGCTGTAATAGAAATAAGGCCAGTCTTCCCGCAATCTTAAGTGGTACCGACCGCCACTGGTGTACACACACACTCAGCAGCCGGTGGAGCCACACGCACACGCACAAAAAGGGAAGTTGGGAAAGCAACCAAACGTTGCTGGGGCAGCCTTCAAAAGTAGCTACATTTTGTCGCTATACTCTTCTTCTTTTTTTTTTTTTTACCAATAGAACTCACAGGTGGGGTATTAAACTTGCTAAGCGACAGTCACTAAGTTGGCAACACTGCATCTTCATAGTAACCAGAGACTTTGTCGTACATGCCTTAAAACTACCGTAAAACCCCTTCAGTATGCGCTTACCTAATTAAAAATCTATGCAATGCCCTTAAACAATTCCCTTAGGTAAGTGTAAATTAGTCACGTTTCACACGTGGAGTTGTTGCCAAGGCAACGCTTTGGTCCCCAGCGCCAAATCAATCAAACCCATAGCGTGACGCTTTCATGAACTGATCACAAATCAGTCGCACTGCCCAGGCACCATAAACGGGGTCTGTTATGCTTCCTGATTGCACACTGATTTTGTTTGTGCGTAGCATGCATGTCTGTGTGTGTGAGCTAGCTAGCAGGGTCCAGGGTATTTGACAGTGTTTATACCCTTTGCCAAAGGAGTGCAAGGGCGAATTGAGTTATTGCACATGCGCACCACATCAGACTATTCTCACACGCAAGCTTGCACACACCAGGGTTTTTGTTAGCTGGTAATTGCCAGCTTTTGTGTGTGTGTGTGTGTGTGTGTGTGTGTGTGTGTGTGTGTGTGAAAAGCCGAAGAATAAAGTTGTTCCCTGCCAAATTAACAGAGAAAAAACTACGGTCGGCTGGCGATCACCGCCTCACCCACCACTTTACAATGTGAGCTGGAGGCAGTTTGCATTTTGAAAACATACTTAATGGTTTGAAACCTGAATGATTTACTTCCTATTTACTTCCTATTATTAGGCATGCCTTACTTTGTCTGAAAACCATAGAAACATGGAGGCAATTATTTTCTAAAAACATTATTGGCGGCGCAAGAGTTCAACATTGGGGAAACATACAATTTTTTTCTACCTATCTGCGTGTCAGTTATGATTTTCATATTCACATTTCCATGGAACAGTTTCATTTTAATAATGTCTTAATTGATCAAAATCATTCTCATGTGGTTAATCATAAAAACCGTGCTAAAAATATAAAACGAGTGATCATTGGCAGCTACATTTATTTTTAATTTCACGAGTGAAGTCCAAATTGTTATTTACAATGACGGCTTACCCCGGTCAAACCCAGACGCTATGGGACTCCCAATCACAGCCAGTTGTGATACAGCCTGGAATCAAACCAAGGTCTGTTGTGATACTTCTAGCACTGAGATGCAGTGCCTTAGACCGCTGCACCAATCGGGGACTTGTATAAATAACCTAAACGAGCTCATGGAACTCAGATGGCCAATGCAGCCTTTAGCCTAAAACTTCCATGCCAACTAAATAAAAATACATAAAGCTTACAAATAAAAACAGTAGAAAATATACTGATAAATTCCGGTTTTTTTCAATCACATCTCTCTTCAGCCTGTCTGCCTCTGTTTTCTATGCTTCTTGACTTGAGCTATCACTAGGGAAGTGCAACCGTATCAAATCAATCAACTGGATCCATCTGGAAGCTGTCTCGAACTAACTTGAAACATTGTCTCAACTAGCCTATTCCAGGCCCTCCGAGCTTCCAGCGCCAGTGAGCTCAGGACAGACAGTTGTTGGAGGGAAAGGTATTTTATTAGGTCTCCACTGGATAAATGGGATCGTCTGATGATGATGATACACTGAACAAGAATCTAAATGCAAGATGTAAAGTGTTGGTCCATTGTTTTATGAGCTGAAGTAAAAGATACCAGAAATGTTCCATATGCACAAAAAGCATATTGCTCTAAAATGTTGTGCACACATTTGCTTGCATCCCTGCTAGTGAGTATTTCTTCTTTACCAAGATAATCTATCCACCTGACCGGTGTGGCATATCAAGAAGCTGATTAAACAGCATGGTAATTACACAGGTGCACCTTGTGCTGCAGACAATAAAAGGCCATTCTAAAATGTGTGGTTTTGTCACACAGCACAATGCCACAGATGTCTACATTTGAGGGAGTATGCAATTGGCATGCTGACTACAGGAATGTCCACCAAAGCTGTTGCTAGATAATGGAATGTTAATTTCTATACCAGCAAGATGGTGCTGGAGGAGATGGCTGCCGTTTACGGTCTCCTAACCAATTGTGCTATTATGTGGGGGTTTTTCGCGATAGTTGTCAATTATGTTGTACATAATGTTTCTGCAACCGTATCTTACGGCAGCAAAGAGCTTCTGGATATCAGGACAGCGATCACTCACCTCGGATTAGACAAAGATTTCTTAAACAACAACCACAGCAGCACACAATATTCTCCAAACAACCCACAGGGCAGACATCCCAATCATTTGCAAAAGGAAGCGACGAAGAGCCGGATGCCTCGTCTGGACCCACAGAAGACCACTAGGAAAGCTGCCGTTACCATCAATATTACTCGCCAACGTGCAATCATTGGACAATAAACTCGACACGGTAAGATCACGAATATCCTACCAACGGGACATAAAAAACTGTAATATCCTATGCTTCATGGAAACGTGGCTGAATGAAGACATGGATATTCAGCTAGAAGGATACACTCTGCACCGGCAGGATAGGACAGCACACTCCGGTAAGACGAGGGGGGGCGGTCTGTGCATATTTGTAAACAACAACTGGTGCACGAAATCTAAGGACGTCTCTAGATTTTGCTCGCCTAAAGTTTAGTATATTGTGATAAACTGCAGGCCACACTACTTGCCTAGAGAGTTCTCAGCTATACTTTCCGTGGCTGTTTATTTACCACCATAGACAGATGCTGGCACTAAGACCGCACTCAGTCAGCTGTATAAGGAAATAAGCAAACCGGAAACCACTCACCCCAGAGGCGGTGCTCTTGCTCTTACTGGCCGGAGACTTTAATGCTGAAAATAAACTTAAATCAGTTCTACCAAATCTCTATCAACATGTTAAATATCCAACCAGAGGGAAATAAATTCTAGATCACCTGTACTCCACACACAGAGACTCGTACAAAGCTCTCCCTCGCCCTCCATCTGTTAAATCCGACCACAACTCTATCCTCCTGATTCCTGCTTACAAGCAAAAATTAAAGCAGGAAGCACCAGTGACTCGGTCTATAAAAAATGGTCAGATGAAGCAGATGCTAAACTACAGGACTGCTTTGCTATCACAGACTGGAACATGTTCCGGGATTCTTCCGATGACATTGAGGAATACACCACATCAGTGACTGGCTTTAGCAATAAATGCATTGAAGACGTCGTCCCCACAGTGACTTTACGTACATACCAAGAACCATGGATTACAGGCAACATTCGCACTGAGCTAAAGGGTAGAGCTGCCGCTTTCAAGGTGCGGGAGTCTAACCCGGAAGCTTACAAGAAATCCCGCTATACCCTGCGACGAACCATCAAACAGGCAAAGCGTCAATACAGGGCTAAGATTGAATCATACTACACCGGCTCCGACGCTCGTCGGATGTGGCAGGCCTTGTAAACTATTACAGTCTACAAAGGGAAGCACAGCCATGACACGAGCCTACCAGACGAGCTAAATCACTTCTATGCTCGCTTCGAGGCAAGCAACACTGAGGCACGCATGAGAGCATCAGCTGTTCCGGATGACTGTGCGATCACGCTCTCCGTAGCCGACTTGAGTAAGACCTTTAAACAGGTCAATATACATAAGGCTGCAGGGCCAGACGGATTACCAGGACGTGTGCTCCGGGCATGTGCTGACCAGGTGGCAGGTGTTGAAAATGTCAGTGAAGACATGTCCCTGATTTGAGTCTCTAATACCAATATGCTTCAAGCAGACCATCATAGTCCCTGTGCCCAAGAACACAAAGGCAACCTGCCTAAATGACTACAGACCTGTAACTCTCACGTCCGTAGCCATGAAGTGCTTGGAAAGGCTGGTAATGGCTCACATCAACACCATTATCCCAGAAACCCTAGACCCACTCCAATTTGCATACTGCCCAAACATATCCACAGATGATGCAATCTCTATTGCACTCCACACTGCCCTTTCCCACCTGGATAAAAGGAACACCTATGTGAGAATGCTGTTCATTGACTACAGCTCAGCGTTCATCATAGTACCCTCAAAGCTCATCATTAAGCTATGGATCCTGGGACTAAACACCTCCCTCTGCAACTGGATCTTGGACTTCCTGACAGGCCACCCCCAGGTGGTGAGGATAGGGAGCAAAACATCTGCCACGCTGATCCACAACACTGGAGCTCCCCAGGGGTGCATGCTCAGTCCCCCCCTGTACTCCCTGTTCACCCACGACTGCATGGCCAGGCATGACTCCAACACCATTAAGTTTGCAGACGACACAACAGTGGTAGGCCTGATCACCAACAACGACGAGAAAGCCTATAGGGAGGAGGTCAGAGACCTGGCCGGGTGGTGCCAGAATAACAACCTATCCCTCAATGTAACCAAGACTAGAGATGATTGTGGACTACAGGAAAAGGAGCACCGAGCATGTCCCATTCTCATCGACGGGGCTGTAGTGGAGCACGTTGAGAGCTTCAAATTCCTTGGTGTCCACATCAACAACAAACTAGATTAGTCCAAACACACCAAGACAGTCGTGAAGAGGGCACGACAAAGCCTATTCCCCCTCAGGAAACTAAAAAGATTTGGCATGGGTCCTGAGAGCCTCAAAAGATTCTGCAGCAGCTGTTTCTTCGAGAGCATCCTCACCGGTTGCATCACTGACTGGTACGGAAATTGCTCGGCCTCTGACCGCAAGGCACTTCAGAGGGTAGTGCGTATGGCCCAGTACATCACTGGGGCTAAGCTGCCTGCCATACAGGACCTCTACCCAAGGCGGTGTCAGAGGAAGGCCCTAAAAATGGACAAAGACCCCAGGCACCCCAGTCATAGACTGTTCTCTCTACTACCGCATGGCAAGCGGTACCGGAGTGCCAAGTCTAGGAAAAAAAGGCTTCTCAACAGTTTTTACCCCGAAGCCATAAGACTCCTGTTATAGTCCTTAACCAAATGGTTACCCGGACTATTCGCATCGAGTGCTCCCCCCCAACCCCTCTTTTACGCTGCTGCTACTCTGTTTATCTTATATGCTGTCACTTTAACTATACATTCATGTACATACTACCTCAATTGGCCTGACAAACCAGTGCTCCTGCAAATTTGCTAACCGGGCTATCTGCATTGTGTCCACCACCCACCAGCCCCTCTTGCACTTCTGCTACTCTCTGTTCGTCATATATGCACAGTCACTTTAACGATACCTACATTTACATACTACCTCAATAAGCCTGACTAACAGGTGTCTGTATATAGCTTTGCTTCTGTTTTTTTTTCAAATGTCTTTCTACATTTTTATTTCTTTACTTACCTACACACACACACACACACACCTTTTTTTGGCACCATTGGTTAGAGCCTGTAAGCAAGCATTTCACTGTAAGGTTTACACCTGTTACATATCTGTATTCCCAGTCATGTGAAATTCATAGATTAGGGCCTAATGAATTTATTTCAATTGACTGATTTTCTTTCATGAACTATAACTCAGTAAAAAAAAAAAAGCCCGTCTGGTGTTCAACCTTCCCAAGTTCTCTCACGTCACCCCGCTCCTCCGCTCTCTCCACTGGCTTCCAGTTGAAGCTCGCATCCGCTACAAGACCATGGTGCTTGCCTACGGAGCTGTGAGGGGAACGGCACCGCAGTACCTCCAGGCTCTGATCAGGCCCTACACCCAAGCAAGGGCACTGCGTTCATCCACCTCTGGCCTGCTCGCCTCCCTACCATTGAGGAAGTACAGTTCCCGCTCAGCCCAGTCAAAACTGTTCGCTGCTCTGGCCCCCCAATGGTGGAACAAACTCCCTCACGACGCCAGGACAGCGGAGTCAATCACCACCTTCCGGAGACACCTGAAACCCCACTTCTTCAAGGAATACCTAGGATAGGATAAGTAATCCTTCTCACCACCCCCCCCCCCCCCCTTAATGATTTAGATGCACTATTGTAAAGTGGCTGTTCCACTGGATGTCGGAAGGTGAATTCACCGATTTGTGGGTCGCTCTGGATGGGAGCGTCTGCTAAATGACTTAAATGTAAATGTAAATATGCACCATGGTCATTGCATTGCATTTGGGTCATTTGGCGGACGCTCTTTTCCGGAGCGGCTTGCAGGTTGGTGGGTTCGCCTTCTGACATCCAGTGGAACAGTTATCTACATTGTGTCCACAGTGTTAGTTATCTACATTGTGTCCACAGTGTTAGTTATCTACATTGTGTCTGTAGTGTTATCTACATTGTGTCCATAGTGTTAGTTATCTGCATTGTGTCCATGGTGTTGGTTATCTACATTGTGTCCATAGTGTTAGTTATCTACATTGTGTCCATAGTGTTAGTTATCTACATTGTGTCCATAGTGTTAGTTATCTACATTGTGTCTATAGTGTTAGTTATCTACATTGTGTCTATAGTGTTAGTTATCTACATTGTGTCTATAGTGTTAGTTATCTACATTGTGTCCATAATGTTAGTTATCTACATTGTGTCCATAATGTTAGTTATCTACATTGTGTCCATAGTGTTAGTTATCTACATTGTGTCTATAGTGTTAGTTATCTACATTGTGTCCATAGTGTTAGTTATCTACATTGTGTCTATAGTGTTAGTTATCTACATTGTGTCTTTAGTGTTATCTGCATTGTGTCCACGGTGTTGGTTGTCTGCATTGTGTCTATAGTGTTGGTTATCTGCATTGTGTCCATAGTGTTAGTTATCTGCATTGTGTCTATAGTGTTGGTTAGCTGGCGGTGTGGACACGTTGTGGATGGCTGGCACTGTGGACACAATGTGGATGGCTAACAGTATGGACACATTGTAGATATCTGCATTGTGTCTATAGTGTTAGTTGTCTATATTGTGTCTATAGTGTTAGTTATCTACAATGGATGTCATAAGGTGAATTCACCAATTTGTAAGTCGCTCTGGATAAGAGCGTCTGCCAAATGACTTAAATGTAAATGTAAATGTAAAATC
The DNA here is from genome assembly GCF_036934945.1 of Oncorhynchus masou masou. Lineage (NCBI taxonomy): Eukaryota > Metazoa > Chordata > Actinopteri > Salmoniformes > Salmonidae > Oncorhynchus > Oncorhynchus masou. The sequence goes on along the minus strand of NC_088236.1, from coordinate 39,664,342 downwards.
TTAGACATTGTTGCATGTTGGTTTTTATACTTTTGTTCATTGTATTTCATCTTTCACACCGAGGCTTGGTGATAATTGAAGGGGAGATTGTTGCAAAGATTTTTCGAATAGGCCTACTGTGAGCAATGGATGTAAAAAAAATATATAAAAAAATACTGAAGCTCAGCTTATTAATGCTGGACGTGGTCAGAAATCAAACATCCCCAAATAGGCATTTTCCTACATTTGCGCGCAGCAGGCTACTTCTATGTGTGCTGAGGCGCGCACGCTCCCACAACATTAACAAGACTGAGAAGCCATACCCATGCTCATTTCTCACATGGAGCACTCCAAACAAAAGTCAATTAAACAGTTGACAACTTGAAGATTTATTTCATAAATAAATTATGGTTGTTTCTCACAACTGTAGCAGGTTTTGAACTCTGCAAACAACATTTCCTCTCCGAGAATTTCTCATTTCTGATTTTCAAATATGTCAAACTCCGCTCGCATCAGGTGCGCTGTTATAAAATTATGTTTTATTGTCTGCTTCACTACAGGAGTTGCATGTTCTGTTTATGATGAATTACCGTAATCTAAATGTGATTTCTGTCATTCTGAGCACCGTGGGTGGTTGCCCTAATGGGTTACACTCCCAATGCAAATGGGTCCGGTAAATTTCTCAAATTGCCTATAAATTAAAATCTTACATTTTACATACATTTACATTTAAGTCATTTGGCAGACGCTCTTATCCAGAGCGACTTACAAATCTTCCCGGTCACGTTGTCCGGTGCTACATTCCTTAATGGAAACCCTGACTCACACACACTTGACTCACTCACCTGACTCTCACACACACACACTTGTACTTTGCCTATGGGCATTCATGCATCATCCGACCCCCCCTCCTGCAGGTGAGCCTCTGAAACGAACAGCAACAATCCACTTGAAGCCAACACATCCACTATCAATGATCAAACACACCCACTGCATAGAGTGACAGTAATGTCCATTGCCCTTCCCTACCCGTCAGACACACATGAAATGGTTTGTCTGTTTTTAAAAGCCCTTTGTCCGCTCCTATCTGGTGCGTCCTGGCCACGTGTCATCTACCTAATCTGAGAAGACCGAGCTCTGATGGACAGTAGTATTGTGACCTCATCTATTGTCCACAGGGCCATTACTGGCCTAAAGAAAGAGCCTGTTAAAAAAGTGTGAAGTGATTTAAAAAACAAAAACAACAAACATGCAGTTTCACACACTGGCATGCATGCACACAGACACACACACAGACTGACTAATGGTTGCTGGGAGGGCAGGGTGCTTTCACAGATGGTTCTTGTTTTTATTTCAGCGGGTAAAGGTGCTCTTTGATCTGCTGAGTGGCGTGTTGGCCCATGATTGTGTCGTAAGGATCAGCCTCCACAGAGAGCTGACAGTCAGGCCTTCTTCCAGACGTCATTGTGTGGAGTGCCTCTTCAGATGCAAGGCTAAAATCCATACAGTAATGCAAAGGGAAATAGTTTAAACGTTTACCACGTCTGAAAAGATTACCACGCCTGAAAAGTTTATGCAGTGGTTGAAAATAACGACATAAAGGGATAATCAACCCCATGAAATAAAAATCATAACATTTCTGTCAATTTGGTGAAAGCCTGTAATAATAGTGAAGCCATTTAAAACTATGAAATAACACAGAATCATGTAGTAACCAAAAAAGTGTTAAACATGTCTTAAATGAATGGACTTTCATTTCTCTTTGGCTTATTTGAGCTGTTCTTGCCATAATATTGACTTAGCCCTATTTGGTAAAAGACCATCGTCTGTATACCACTCCTACCTTTTCACAACACAACTGATTGGCTCACACGCATTAAGAAGGACATAAATTACATAAATTAACTTTTAATAAGATACACCTGTTAATTGAAATGTATTCCAGGTGACTGCCTCATGAAGCTGGTTGATAGAATGCCAAGAGTGTGCAAAGCTGTCATCAAGGCAAAGGGTGGCTACTTTGAAGAATCTCAAATATAAAATATATTTTGATTTGAACACTTTTTTTGGTTACTACATTCCATGTGTGTTATTTCATAGTTTTGATGTTGTCACTATTATTCTACAAAATAGAAAAATGTGCCCATACTTTAAACTGAGTTTAATGGCTGTGATAGGTGAAAACTGAGGATGGATCAACAACATTGTAGTTACTCCACAATACTAACCTGAATGACAGAGTGAAAAGAAGGAAGCCTGTACAAAATACATATATTCCTAAACTTGCACCCTGTTTGCAATAAGACACTAATGTAAAACTGAAAAAAATGTGGCAAAGAAATTAACTTCATGTCCTTACTTCAATGTGTTATTTTTGGGGCAAATCCAACACATCACTGAGTACCACTCTTTATATTTTCAAGCATGGTGGTGGCTGCATCATGTTATGAATATGCTTGTCATTAGCAAGACTAAGGAAGAAACTGAATAGAGCTAAGCAAAATCCTAGAGTGAAACCTGGTTCAGTCTGCTATCCAACAGACACTGGGAGACAAATTCACGTTTCAGCAGTACAATAACCCAAAACACTAGGCAAAATATACATTGGAGTTGCTTACCAAGACAACATTGAATGTTCCTGAGTGGCCTAGTTACAGTTTTGATTTAAATCAGCTTAAATCTACAATACTTAAATTGCTTTGTGAAGGAATTGTAGCTACAGTAGAAGGAGCTATGCCGACAGTGACATTTGCCAGCGAAGGCTTGGTTCCACTCACTCACTGCCAAACAACAAGTAGAGCGAAAAGTGCCAAGCCTCCCGGGGAAAGACCTGGCCAATGGTTGGTTACTGATCAGCGAGGGATGAGCCATCGATGGCAGGCAACTGATGAAACCGCAGTGTGGTGAACTGACATTGTGCCTGGGCGTGAAGATTTTATGGCATTCAATGCATCTTTACTTATACATTTTAAATATGTGATTTTGGTACTTGTGTTAATTAGGCCCAAAACTGTTTCATAATTCAAACCAGTCCATATACAGTTGAAGTCGGAAGTTTGCATACACTTAGGTTGGAGTCATTAAAACTCATTTTTCAACAACTCCATAAATGTCTTGTTAACAAACTATAGTTTTGGCAAGTCAGTTAGGACATCTACTTTGTGCATGACACAAGTAATTTTTCCAACAACTGTTTACAGACCGATTATTTCACTCATAATTCACTATATCACAATTCAATTGGGTCAGAAGTTTACATACACTATGTTGACTGTGCCTTTTAAACAGCTTGGAAAATTCCAGAAAATGATGTCATGGCTTTAGAAGCTTCCAATAGGCCAATTGACATGATTTGAGTCAATTGGAAGTGTACCTGTATTTCAAGGCCTACCTTCATACTCAGTGCCTCTTCGCTTGACATCATGGAAAAATCCAAATAAATCAGCCAAGACCTCAGAAAAACAATTGTAGACTTCCACAAGTCTGGTTCATCCTTTGGGGCAATTTCCAAACGCCTGAAGGTACCACATTCATCTGTGCAAATAATAGTACTCAAGTATAAACACCATGGGACCAGTCAGCCGTCATACCGCTCAGAAAGGAGATGTGTTCTGTCTCCTAGAGATGAACAGACTTTGGTGCGAAAAGTGCTAATCAATCCCAGAACAACAGCAAAGGACCTTGTGAAGATGCTGGAGGAAACCGGTACAATAGTATCTATATCCACAGTAACACGAGTTCTATATCGACATAACCTGAAAGGCCGCTCAGCAAGGAAGAAACCCCTTCTCCAAAACCACCATAAAAAGAAAGCCAGACTACGGTTTGCAACTGAACATGGGGCCAAAGATCATACTTTTTGGCGAAATGTCCTCTGGTCTGATGAAACAAAAATAGAACTGTTTGGCCATCGTTATGTTTGGAGGAAAAATGGGTAGGCTTTCAAGACAAAGAACACCATCCCAACCGTGGAGCACAGGGATGGCAGCATCATGTTGTGGGGGTTCTTTGCTGCAGGAGGGACTGGTGCACTTCACAAAATAGATAGCATCATGAAGCAGGAAATGTTTGGGTATATTAAAGCAACATCTCAATACATCAGTCAGGAAGTTAAAGCTTGATCGCAAATGGGTCTTCCAAATGGACAATGACCCCAAGCATACTTCCAAAGTTGTAGCAAAATGGATTAAGGACAACAAAGTCAAGGTATTGGAGTGGCCATCACAAAGCCCTGACCTCAATCCTATAGAACATTTGTGGGCAGAACTGAAAAAGCATGTGCGGGCAAGGAGGTCTACAAACCTGACTCAGTTACACCAGCTCTGTCAGGAGGAATCGACCAAAATTCACCCAACTTATTGTGTGGAAGCCAAATACCTTTAAACTTAGTTTTTTACAATTACTGACATTTAATTCTGGTAAGAATTCCCAAAACATTTGACCCAAGTTAAACAATTGAAAGGTAATGTTACCAAATATGCTACCACCTAATTGAGTATATGTAAACTTCTGACCCACTGGGAATGTGATGAAAGAAATAAAAGCTGAAATAAATCATTCTCTCTACTATTATTCTGACATTCTTAAAATAAAGTGGTGATCCTAACTGACCTAAGGCAGGGAATTTTTACTAGAATTAAATGTCAGCAATTGTAAATAACAAAGTTTTTAAATGTATTTGGCTAAGGTGTATGTAAACTTCTGACTTCAACTGTATGTATATATTTACCCTCAACTTCATCCTCTTCAGTCAGTAGTTTTGTTTTGTCAATTTTAGTGTGTTCAGGTGTGTTGGACACACCTAGTAATTGGCCACACCTTAATTGTTTTTTGTGTCTTGAAAGGTGGTCTGTTTCAACAGTGGAAAAAAATGCTTGGAAGAGGTGAAGCCAATTTTATTATTTAAACGGTCATTCCGGTGTCTTTATTGACCTTACAGCATTTACTGCGATGCGGCCTTTTCCGAAGTTAGGGCATTCGTACTTCTTGTGCTTCGCAGAGCTGTTGTCAAGGAAGTGAGTTTGTGTTTATTCAGGACGTACCGCTTCCACCTACCGTCAAGGCGGAGCTATATGGAGCCCATCACATTGTTAAAAAATTTGGGAGGCACACGGCGATGCCGTACAGAGCTTGATTTGGCGTTAGGAGGCTTTGCAATTGCATCACACCCTCTGTACGGAGCCTCCGGATCACATTGCCAGATCAAGTATAAATCGGCTTGCAGTGATGCTATTTGCACTGCAGAAAGTATTTTTGTTGCTTTAATAACCTTTTTGCGTGGTCTGTATTTTAACCTCTTTCTACCCATCTGTTTGATAGCATAATAAATGTTGATTTGAATTTTGACCATTTGTATCAGTCCAGTGACTCTTTTAACCTCTAGATGTGCACAGGTTGAGGCCAGCTCTGTCACACTGGGCTTGGACACACTTTTTAAACGCGTTCTTCCCCTTTTGGTTGTGTCAAAAGCTAAAGATGGGGCATTCGTAAAGAGGCTTCCTCCTTAGCGAAATGGATCTCTAACACTATACTTGAAGCATGCTGGTATAATACATTATGATGCAGTTATGCGTTGTAAGATTTGTCATGAGTATGTATAACCCACTTATAATTTCTTATAGTCAGTCATCCTTATAATTTTATGTATGGAGAGACATAGCATAACAATAAACCTTGTTATAAGACAATACAAAGGCTCAAGCCATAGTATTATACTCTCTCTCTCTGTCTCTCTCTGTCTCTCTCTCTCGTCTCCTCTCTCTCTCTTGTGTCTCTCTGTCTCTCTCGTGTCTGTCTCTCTCTCGTGTCACTCTCTCTCTCTCATGTCTGTCTCTCTCTCGTCTCCCTCTCTCTCTCATGTGTGTCTCTCTCTCTCTCTCTCTCGTGTCTCTGTCCATAGGCAGGCCTGGGCCTTGGTATCTGTGATTGGTGGAGGGAACGGCTCGTGTTCAGAAGCCGTGCGGGAACATGAGAACCACGACACAGGAGGGAAGGCGCTGGCCCACCAGAACTTCACCACTGTGGACGGGGTCGGCTTCTCTGTCACAGCCTACAGCGAATGGAAGAACGGTGCGTCATAACCAGTTCAGCTCACACTCTTTAAAGCCTGCTGGTATAATGGTTTATAACTTCTTACATGCATGTATGAGCCTCACTGCCTGGTATGGCAACTGCTCAGCCTCCAACCGCAAGGCACTACAGAGGGTCGTGCGAACAGCCCAGTTCATCACTGGGTCCAAGCTTCTTGCCATCCAGGACCTCTATACCAGGCGGTGTCAGAGGAAGGCCCTAAAAATGGGCAAAGACTCCAGCCACCCTAGTCATAGACTGTGCTCTCTTCTACCGCACGGCAAGCGGGACTGGACCGCCAAGTCTAGGTCCAAGAGGCTTCTAAACAGCTTCTACCCCCAAGGCTAAAGACACCCTAACAGCTAATCAAATGGCTACCCACACCCAACACGTTTTTACACTGCTTTTACGCTCTGTTTATTGTCTTTGCATAGTTCCTTTACCTCTACCTACATGTACATATTACCTCAATTACCTTTATCTTACCTGTGCCTATATTTTGCTATTTTAAAAAATATATATTTTTTTTACTTCAGTTTCTTTTAGTAAATACTTATTTTTCTTAACTGCATTGTTAGATATGGGCTTGTAAATAAGTATTTCATCTGTTGTATTCGACGCATGTGACAAATAAAATTTTATATTTTTTAAATTTTTTATTTGAAAATCATGAGGGCGTTAATATGGAGTTGGCCCCCATTTGCTGCTATAACAGCCCTCACCCTTCTGAAAAGGCTTTCCACTACTTGGAACATGGCTGCAAAAGTGCTTTAGTGAGGTCGGGCATTGATGTTGGGCGATTAGGCCTGGCTTGCAGTCATCCTAAAGGTGTTCGACGGGGATGTGGTCAGGGCTATGTGCAGGCTAGTGAAGTTCTTCAACTCAGATCTCGACAACCATTTCTGTATGGACCTCGCTTTTTGCACATGGGCATTTTCAGGCTGAAACAAGAAAGGGCCTTCCCCAAACTGTTGCCACAAAGTTGGAAGCACAGAATCATCTATAATGCCATTGTATGCTGTAGAGCTAAGATTTTCCTTCACTGGAATTAATGGGCCTAGCCCGAACCATGAAAAACAGCCCAAGACTATTATTCCTCCTCAACCAAACTTTACACCGGTCTATATAAGATTCCACAGTTGACGGTGCATGTCAGAGTGAAAATCAAGCAATGAGGTCGAAGAAATTGTAGAGCCCCAAGACAGAACTGTCGAGGCACAGATCTGCCGAAGAGTACGAAAATATTTCTGCAGTGTTGAAGGTCCCCAAGAACACAGTGGCCTCCATCATTCTTAAATGGAAGAAGTTTGGAACCAAGAAGACTCATTCTAGAGCTGGTTGCCTGGCCAAACTGAGCAATCGGGGACTGGGAGACCAGTCAGGATCGAGGGGAAAGATGACTGGAGCAAAGTACAGAGAGATCCTTGATGAACGCCCCAGTCTCAGGTCCTGAGCAGGTTAAGGTTCACCTTCCAACAGGACAATAACCCTAAGCACACACCCAAGACAACGCAAGAGTGGCTTTGGGACAAGTCTCGCAATGTCCTTGTGGCCCAGCCAGAGTCCGGACTCGAACCCGAGCGAACATCTCTGGAGAGACCAGAAAATAGCTGTGCAGCGATGCTCACCATCCAACCTGACAGAGCTTGAGAGGATCTGCAGAGAAGAATGGGAGGAACCCAAATACAGGTGTGCCAAGCTTGTAGCGGCATAAGGAGACTCAAGGCTGTAATCACTGCCAAAGGTGCTTCAACAAAGTACTGAGTAAAGGGTCTGAATACTTATGTAAATGTCATATTTTTGTTTTTTTTATCTTTAATAAATTAGCAAACATTTCAATGTAGATTGATGAGGGGAATTTCAGAATAAGGCTGTAATGTAACAAAAATGTGGAAAAAGTCAAGGTGTCTGAATACTTTCCGAAGGCACTTTTTTGATTTAAATATGACTTTTCGTGACTCTAGATCCTGTCCCCGCCATTAGTTCTTTGATATGCAGTCGGAAACCGCTTATGCAACAGATTTTATACCACCTATTATTTGGTCTTCCAGGTTTTCCCATATCTGGCTTCCAGGTTGATGCTGTGGACCAGGTTGTGCTGAACCTGCAAGATGATGTACGCACTTGGCAACCTGGGAACCAGGTTGTGGTTGCCAGTACTGACTACTCCATGCATCAGGCAGAGGAGTTCACCCTCCTCCCATGCCCGAGCTGCACCAGCAGACAGGTCAGAGTTCAAGGTGAGCGAAAACGAAAGGGGTGTTTGTACATTCATGGGCGCTTTCATGAATGCTCATTACTGCTGTGATTTCTTTTTTTTTTTAGATGTAGGATCTTAATTTGAGCCGGTTTGCTACAGCAGGAAAATAATCCTGCAGCAACAGGAAATGTGAATTGATACATTTTTTCGTAAGGGAAAATCAAGTCTGGAAATTACAAACTTCAGCCTTTTATAAAATAAGTATAAAATGTCCTGTATTGCAGGAAGGTTTTTCTGCAACACTGTGTGATCAAATTAAGAGCCAACATCTGTATGATTATAAAAATAAGAATCATGATTTATTTCTATATTCTGAGAATTGGTTTTTCATTTCACATCTTCTATATATGGCCCTTGGGAAAAGACGGGGACAGTACTTGTTTTTTTTCCATCAGGGGATGGTGCTGCTCAATTATATATTTCACTCCCTCCCTCCTTCCTTCCCCCTGTTTTCTGCTGTGTGTGTGAGGATGCCAGTCCTGTTTATAAACTGTGCATGGTGTCACAAGCCCAGCGAGAAAAACTGGTTGCAATTACACCATGGTCAGATTGTATATCGTAGAATTGAATTAGTGTTTTTAGCAATAGCAACCAGAAAAAAATGTCCTCCTCGGGTTTTGTTACCAGAGAACCAGTTTCCAGCATGTGTTTGTGTGTGTGTGTGTGTGTGTGCACACAAATGAGGTTGGCACTGGCAGCAGTTGGCTGCTCATATTGGGAGACAATAATGGCAAACCGACAGTCTCAACTCTTTATCTTAGAGTTTGTCTTCATGTTTAGAAGGAGAGGTGCAGAAGTTGTTCTGTTTGGGATTAAAGTCACTCTCCCGGCCCAATTTAAATATGCAGACCTACTGTATCATGGCAATCATATATTTGGCTGACTGTTGTTAATATGAACACCGTAGACATATATTTAAGTGTTTACATACAGCAAATAATTGTTGCTTTTACTGATATGACACTGGTACATGCTATAAAAAAAAGTATGTGTTTTCTTCACCCCCCACCCCCCCAGGGAGGCCCCAGTTTGGCCATGTGGGGGAGATTGTGGACGGGGTGGACATGCGGGCAGAGGTAGCAATGCTCAGCAGGAACATACTCATCTATGGGGAGATGGAAAACGCCTGCTATGGAAACAACTGGTGCCAGTTCTTTGGCCACGACACGTACGGCGGACACATTAAGGTGTGTGTCTGAGTGCTTATGTACCTGTGTGTAACTGTGAGGGTCTGTGTTGAATCTTCAGCCCTGTGCATTTCAGCCAGAGTTTATCTGCTTATTTAATGCCATTCAGTCTGGTGTAATCATGTTGAAACTTCCCTTATTGCTGTGGCAGAGGGTCATTGGGGCATACAGCAGGCACTGATGAGTGAGGCCATTATGCATTCACACATGATCTGCCACAGCAGGGAGATGTTGATTTGGCACAAAATGGAATAAAACAGACTGAAACATGGAGGGACTGTTTCAGTCTGTTTTCATTTCTGGTTGCAATTATAATTTTTTGGATTTCTGTTGTATGCCCTAATGAACACAACCCACGCACCACTCAGAGAGAGCCCTGGAGAACAACTCTCCCAACTCTTAATGTTTTGTGTTTAGTATTGTACTTTTTATTTCATCCAACCCCCCGGGCTGAACACCTAACACAACTCAGACTGACGTATACACTTCCTGATTCATACACTCCTCCCTCACACACATTATCTTTGTCCGTGTTGCATAAGCAAAATAATTTGCCCTGTATAAAGTGTTACGTACATTATTTTTTCTGATGACTACATACAGTTGAAGTCAGAGGTTTACATAAGTTTACATATAGCCAAATACATTTAAACTCAGTTTTTCACAATTCCTGACATTTAATCCTAGTAAAAGTTCCCTGTCTTAGGTCAGTTAGGATCACCACTTTATTTTAAGAATGATTTATTTCAGCTTTTATTTCTTTCATCACATTCCCAGTGGGTCAGAAGTTTACATATACTCAATTAGTATTTGGTAGCATTACCTTTAAATTGTTTAACTTGGGTCAAATGTTTTGGGGAGCCTTCCACAAGCTTCCCACAATAAGTTGGGTGAATATTGGCCCATTCTTCCTGACAGAGCTGGTTGTAACTGAGTCAGGTTTGTAGACCTTGCTCTCGCACATGCTTTTTCAGTTCTGCCCAAAACATTTCTATGGGATGGAGGTCAGGGCTTTGACTTGGCTTTAACTTCCTGACTGATGTCTTGAGATGTTGCTTCAATATATCCACATAATTTTCCTTCCTCATGTTACCATCTATTTTGTGAAGTTCACCAGTCCTTCCTGCAGCAAAGCACCCCCACAACATGATGCTGCCACCCTCCTGCTTGACGGTTGGGATGGTGTTCTTCAGCTTGCAAGCATCCCCCTTTTTCCTCCAAACATAACAATGGTCAATATGGCTAAACAGTTCTATTTTTGTTTTATCAGACCAGAGGACATTTCTCCAAAAGTACTATCTTTGTCCCCTTGCACGGTTGCAAACCGTAGTCTGACTTTTTTATGGTGGTTTTGGAGCAGTGGCTTCTACCTTGCCAAGTGGCCTTTCAGGTTATGTCGATATAGGACTCGTTTTACTGTGGATATGGATACTTTTGTACCTGTTTCCTCCAGCATCTTCACAAGGTCCTTTGCTGTTGTTCCGGAATTGATTAGCACTTTTCGCACCAAAGTACGTTCATCTCTAGGAGACAGAACACGCCTTTCTGAGGTCTTGGCTGATTTCTTTTGATTTTCCCATGATGTCAAGCAAAAAGGCACCGAGTTTGAAGGTAGGCATTGAAATACATCCACAGGTATTCCTCCAATTGACTCAAATTATGTCATTTAGCCTACCAGAAGCTTCTAAAGCCATAACATAATTTTCTTGAATTTTCCAAGCTGTTTAAAGGCACAGTCAACTTAGTGTATGTAAACTTCTGACCCACTAGAATTGTGATACAGTGAGTTATAAGTGAAATAATCTGTCTGTAAACAATTGTTGGAAAAATTACTTGTGTCATGCACAAAGTAGATGTCCTAACTGACTTTCCAAAACTATAGTTTGTTAACAATACATTTGTGGAGTGGTTGAAAAAACAGTTTCAATGACTCCAAACTAAGTGTATGTAAACTTCCGACTTCAACTGTAATAACATGCATGTTTTTCCATTCTTCAACAGATGTCAATTGTAACTGTAAAATATAGCAATCAATAGATAGATAGTATTGATCTATCAGTCAAAGGTTTGGACACACCTACTCATTCCAGTTTTATATTTTTTTCTACTATTTTCTAAATTGAGTTAGTCACCTGGAATCCATTTCAATTAACAGGTGTGCCTTGTTAAATAGTAGAATTTCTTTCCTTAATGCGTTTGAGCCAATCAATTGTGTTGTGACAAGGTAGGGGTGGTATACAGAGGATAGCCCTGTTTATTATATTATGGCGAGAACAGCTCTAATAAGTAAAGAGAAACGACAGTCCATAATTACTTTAAGACATGAAGGTCAGTCAATCCGGAACATTTCAAGAACTTTGAACGTTTCTTCAAGTGCAGTCGCAAAAACCATCAAGTGTATGATGAAACTGGCTCTCATGAGGACCGGCACAGAAATTGAAGAACCAGAGTTGCCTCTGCTGCAGAGGATAAGTTCATTAGAGTTACCAGCCTCAGAAATTGCAGTCCAAATAAATGCTTCACATAGTTCAAGTAACATACACATCTCAACATCAACTGTTCAGAGGAGACTGTGTGAATCAGGTCTTCATGGTCGAATTGCTGCAAAGAAAACACTATTAAAGGACACCAATAAGAAGAGACTTGCTTGGGCTAAGAAACACGAGCAATGGACAATTGACCAGTGAAAATCTAAATCTAAATTTTTGGTTCCAACAGCCGTGTCTTTGTGAGATGCTGAGTAGGTGAATGGATGATCTCTGGATATGTGGTTCCCACCATGAAGCATGGAGGAGGAGGTGTGATGGTGTGGGGGTGCTTTGCTGGTGACACTGTCAGTGATTTATTTAGAATTCAAGGCACACTTAACCAGCATGGCTACCACAGCATTCTGCTGTCATACCCCTTCCCATCTGGTTTGTGCTTAGTGGGACTCATTTGTTTTTCAACAGGACAATGACCCAAAACACACCTCCAGGCTTTTTATGGTCTATTTGACCAAGGAGAGTGATGGAGTGCTGCATCAGATGACCTGGCCTCCACAATCACCCGACCTCAACCCAATTGAGATGGTTTCGGATGAGTTGGACTGCAGAGTAAAGGAAAAGCAGCCAACAAGTGCTCAGCATGTGTGGGAACTCCTTCAAGACTGTACTTCCGGCGCCGACAGAGATGGCCGCCTCGCTTCGCGTTCCTAGGAAACTATGCAGTTTTTTGTTTTTTTTACGTGTTATTTCTTACATTAGTACCCCAGGTCATCTTAGGTTTCATTACATACAGTCGAGAAGAACTACTGAATATAAGATCAGCGTCAACTCACCATCAGTACGACCAAGAATATTTTTTTCGCGACGCGGATCCTGTGTTCTGCCTTACAAACAGGACAACGGAATGGATCGCATGCAGCGACCCAAAAAAACGACTCAGAAAAAGAGGGAAACAAGGCGGTCTTCTGGTCAGACTCCGGAGACGGGCACACCGTGCAGTCTCTTGACAACAAGGTTGATGAAATCCAAGCAAGGGTAGCATTCCAGAGGGACATCAGAGACTGTAACGTTCTGTGCTTCACGGAAACATGGCTCACTGGAGAGACGCTATCCGAAGCGGTGCAGCCAACGGGTTTCTCCACACATCGCCCCGACAGAAACAAACACCTTTCTGGTAAGAAGAGGGGTGGGGGCGTATGCCTTATGGCTAACGAGACATGGTGCGATGAAAGAAACATACAGGAACTAAAATCCTTCTGTTCACCTGATTTAGAATTCCTCACAATCAAATGTAGACCGCATTATCTACCAAGAGAATTCTCTTCGATTATAATCACAGCCGTATATATCCCCCCCCAAGCAGACACATCGATGGCTCTGAACGAACTTTATTTAACTCTTTGTAAACTGGAAACCATTTATCCGGAGGCTGCATTCATTGTAGCTGGGGATTTTAACAAGGCTAATCTGAAAACAAGACTCCCTAAATTTTATCAGCATATCGATTGCGCAACCAGGGGTGGAAAAACCTTGGATCACTGTTACTCTAACTTCCGCGACGCATATAAGGCCCTGCCCCGCCCCCCTTTCGGAAAAGCTGACCACGACTCCATTTTGCTGATCCCTGCCTACAGACAGAAACTGAAACAAGAAGCTCCCACGCTGAGGTCTGTCCAATGCTGGTCCGACCAAGCTGACTCCACACTCCAAGATTGATTCCATCACATGGAATGGGACATGTTTCGTATTGCGTCAGATAACAACATTGACGAATACGCTGATTCGGTGTGCGAGTTCATTAGAACGTGCGTTGAAGATGTCGTTCCCATAGCAACGATTAAAACATTCCCTAACCAGAAACCGTGGATTGATGGCAGCGTTCGCGTGAAACTGAAAGCGCGAACCACTGCTTTTAATCAGGGCAAGGTGTCTGGTAACATGACCGAATACAAACAGTGCAGCTATTCCCTCTGCAAGGCTATCAAACAAGCTAAGCGTCAGTACAGAGACAAAGTAGAATCTCAATTCAACGGCTCAGACACAAGAGGCATGTGGCAGGGTCTACAGTCAATCACGGACTACAGGACGAAATCCAGCCCAGTCACGGACCAGGATGTCTTGCTCCCAGGCAGACTAAATAACTTTTTTGCCCGCTTTGAGGACAATACAGTGCCACTGACACGGCCTGCAATGGAGACATGCGGTCTCTCCTTCACTGCAGCCGAGGTGAGTAAAATATTTAAACGTGTTAACCCTCGCAAGGCTGCAGGCCCAGACGGCATCCCCAGCCGCGCCCTCAGAGCATGCGCAGACCAGCTGGCTGGTGTGTTTACGGACATATTCAATCAATCCCCATACCAGTCTGCTGTTCCCACATGCTTCAAGAGGGCCACCATTGTTCCTGTTCCCAAGAAAGCTAAGGTGACTGAGCTAAACGACTACCGCCCCGTAGCACTCACTTCCGTCATCATGAAGTGCTTTGAAAGACTAGTCAAGGACCATATCACCTCCACCCTACCTGACACCCTAGACCCACTCCAATTTGCTTACCGCCCAAATAGGTCCACAGACGACGCAATCTCAACCACACTGCACACTGCCCTAACCCATCTGGACAAGAGGAATACCTATGTGAGAATGCTGTTCATCGACTACAGCTCGGCATTCAACACCATAGTACCCTCCAAGCTCGTCATCAAGCTCGAGACCCTGGGTCTCGACCCCGCCCTGTGCAACTGGGTACTGGACTTCCTGACGGGCCGTCCCCAGGTGGTGAGGGTAGGTAACAACATCTCCTCCCCGCTGATCCTATACACTGGGGCCCCACAAGGGTGCGTTCTGAGCCCTCTCCTGTACTTACTCCCTGTTCACCCACGACTGCGTGGCCACGCACGCCTCCAACTCAATCATCAAGTTTGCAGACGACACAACAGTGGTAGGCTTGATTACCAACAACGACGAGACGGCCTACAGGGAGGAGGTGAGGGCCCTCGGAGTGTGGTGTCAGGAAAATAACCTCACATTCAACGTCAACAAAACTAAGGAGATGATTGTGGACTTCAGGAAACAGCAGAGGGAACACCCCCCTATCCACATCGATGGAACAGTTGTGGAGAGGGTAGCAAGTTTTAAGTTCCTCGGAATACACATCAGACAAACTGAATTGGTCCACTCACACAGACAGCATTGTGAAGAAGGCGCAGCAGCGCCTCTTCAACCTCAGGAGGCTGAAGAAATTCGGCTTGTCACCAAAAGCACTCACAAACTTCTACAGATGCACAATCGAGAGCATCCTGGCGGGCTGTATCACCACCTGGTACGGCAACTGCTCCGCCCTCAACCGTAAGGCTCTCCAGAGGGTAGTGAGGTCTGCACAACGCATCACCGGGGGCAAACTACCTGCCCTCCAGGACACCTACACCACCCGATGTTACAGGAAGGCCATAAAGATCATCAAGGACATCAACCACCCGAGCCACTGCCTGTTCACCCCGCTATCATCCAGAAGGTGAGGTCAGTACAGGTGCATCAAAGCTGGGCCTGAGAGACTGAAAAACAGCTTCTATCTCAAGGCCATCCGACTGTTAAACAGCCACCACTAACATTGAGTGGCTGCTGCCAACACACTGACACTGACTCAACTCCAGCCACTTTAATAATGGGAATTGATGGGAAATGATGTAAATATATCACTAGCCACTTTAAACAATGCTACCTTATATAATGTTACTTACCCTACATTATTCATCTCATATGCATACGTATATACTGTACTCTATATCATCGACTGCATCCTTATGTAATACATGTATCACTAGCCACTTTAACTATGCCACTTTGTTTACATACTCATCTCATATGTATATACTGTACTCGATACCATCTACTGTATCTTGCCTATGCTGCTCTGTACCATCACTCATTCATATATCCTTATGTACATATTCTTTATCCCCTTACACTGTGTATAAGACAGTAGTTTAGGAATTGTTAGTTAGATTACTTGTTGGTTATTACTGCATTGTCGGAACTAGAAGCACAAGCATTTCGCTACACTCGCATTAACATCTGCTAACCATGTGTATGTGACAAATAAAATTTGATTTGATTTGGAAAAGCATTCCAGGTTAAGTTGAGAGAATGCCAAGAGTGTGAAAAAGCTACATTGAAGAATCCAAAAAATAAAAATATACTTTTTTAGTTCCATATGTGGCATTTCATAGTTTTGATGTCTTCTATTATTCTACAATTTTGAAAATAGTATATATAAGAACAACCCTTGAATTGGTAGGTGTGTCCAAACTTGTGTGTGTAAACATAATATGATACACAGAGAAAATGTACTTTTCGCGCTCTCTCCTCTATCCCATTTCTCCTCAGATATTTGGGAATTTTACCTCAGTGCACCTGTCCCACGTGGAGTTGAGGAACATGGGGCAGCAGAAGAAGGGCCGCTACCCAGTCCACTTCCACCGCTGTGGGGACGTGGACCGACGAGGGGGCTACCGGGAACCAACCTACGTGGACGGCCTATCCATCCACCACTCCTTCTCCCGCTGCATTACCATCCATGCCACCAACGGCCTGCTGGTCAGTGTGTGTGCACGTACACTACTGTTCAAAAGTTTGGGGTCACTTAGAAATGTCCTTGTTTTTTAAATAAAAGCACTTTTTTGGGGGTCAATTTTACAATGGCATCAAATAGATCAGAAATACAGTGTAGACATTGTTAATGTTGTGAATGACTATTGTAGCAGGAAACGGCAGATTTTTAATGGGATATCTACGTTGTGTTAGCAAATCGAAGTTTCTAATTTTAAAAAGGCTAATTGATCATTATAAAACCCTTTTGCAATTATGTCAGCACAGCTGCAAACTGTTATGCTGATTTAAAGAAGCAATACAACTGGCCTTCTTTGGACTAGTTGAGTATCTGGAGCATCAGCATTTGTGGGTTCGATTACACGCTCAAAATGTCCAGAAACAAATAACTCAAACTGGCTAATAAAAATAAAATATTAAGATGGGCGAAAGAACACAGACGCTAAACAGAGGAACTCTGCCTAGAAGGTCAGCGTCCCGGAGTTGCCTCTTCACTGTTGACGTTGAGACTGGTGTTTTGCGGGTACTATTTAGTGAAGAAGAAGCCCAGTTTTATTGCTTCTTTAATAAGCACAGCAGTTTTCAGCTGTGCTAACATAATCGCAAAATGGATTTCTAATGATCAATTAGCCTTTTAAAATGATAAAATTAGCTAACACAATGTGCCATTGGAACACAGGAGTGATGGTTGCTGATAATGGGCCTCTGTACGCCTATGTAGATATTCCATAAAAAAATCTGCAGTTTCCAGCTACGATAGTCATTTACAACATTAACCATGTATACACTGTATTTCTGATCAATTTGATGTTATTTTAATGGACAAAAAAAATTTGCTTTTCTTTTAAAAACAAGGGTTTTTCTAAGGGACCCCAAACTTTTGAATGGTAGTGTATTATTATTATTATTATTATTATTATTATAATAATAATACATAGGATTTTTATAGTGCTTTTCTAAAATCTGAAGACTGTGTGTGAGTTTTAGGGATGGGCACAGTTATTTGAATATCCGAACGGACGTTAGTATGCAATTACTTGGGAGAGTATTCAGTGTTTTTAATAGCCTAGGCCTAGTTTTATGACTTTTTTTATGTGTGCACCCCATAAAGACACACCGGTAGCCTACACACGTTTCACATGTGAAGCTTGTTGATATGTCGGTCAATCAAAATGGCGCTACATTGAGGCTCCATGTGTAACAAGTAAAGTGGGAGATTTCTAATCAATGCAGAGCTGAATTAAAATGACGGAATTAAATTGACTAAATGAGGAGTAGGCTACAATGGTCAACCAACAAGGTAGGCTGTTGTTTCATATGAAAGGAGTTGTTTTCGACAGGGACTGGTAGCGCAGCAAAATAGCCTCAATTAGCATTTCTACTTTAGCCAGCTAACTTAGCTGGCACAGCTCTCCCGCTGTGTCTCTCTGTCTCTCCCCCTCTGTGTGTGTCTCTCTCGGTCTCTCTCTCTGTCTATCTCTCTCTGTCTGTCTGTGTGTCTCTTCTCTCTTTCTGGCTTTCACTCCTCTCGTGTTTGTCTGTGCCACTCACACACACACACACACACACACACACACACATACTTTTTTTCACATAGGATTTACAGAATCTTGCCTGTAAAACATTGTGGGAAATGTTTATATGACCCCCTTACGAGCAGGCCCATTTTACCACATTCTTTACCACATTCCTGCATATGCCTTTTATTCCTTCCGTGCACATTCCGTTGATGAGTGTTAGCAGTGATGTGCAGATGTGGTTGGTCTTCTATTTGAATTAATCCATTGAATTTAAACCTTCAAAAATGAATCTATTATTAATTAGTTTAGGCAGGTCCTAAGAAACACATTTTATTATATTTTCAAATGAACGTAATAGCTTGTTTTGAGTTTAATTAGGTATGTGTCACAGGTCTGTGCAGCCTGCAGCATCCAAATGAAATCAATAGTTTGGTCTTGTCTGTTTTAATGAACAAAATAACAACGTTCCCTCCAATTTTGGGGGGGCACTGAGCAAATTTTGAGTCTTGTGAGTGGAAACTTGAACGGTGTGAGAATTTTGTGCAACTTCCGGGGAGCATTTACAGTGGACACTGAGGCTGTACCCTTACAATTTTAGACAGTAGCCAATAAGAAATTGTGGCTATTTGAGCATAATTGAGGCCTACCAACAATACCAATGGAGCGAATCCCAGAACATTTTCACAGAGAAATAGCTTTTGATATCTATGATATAGCCTACATGTGGTTTTCAATGCAGGCCTATATTGCATGAAGGGCTTGATATGAATTGATGTTTTACTTGATCTGTAACACCATGGGCCAAATAGGTGACTGTAAATTGTATTGTGTTGTATGATGCATTAAACCACTTTATATAAAACATTTAAAAAGTAATTATTATTACCATACTGAGAATTAGACAATGGAAACTACCCCTCTGCATATTTGCTTATTTGCATAATTCAAGCCTGTCTCAAAATACAACACTACCCCTAAGTCTTTTTACCTTTCTGGCTGTTCGAAGACAGTTTTAAATGTCGCCTACATGTTTTGTGCTCTTGTAGGAAGCAGTAACTCCCAATTTGCTAACCTATATCTATAACTGGGCAAATAACTCACTAACTAGCAAAGAATTTCAACAAATGTGCACACACATTGCTCTGGTGAAAGACCGCTCATGGCCACCCCCCCGATAGAACTCTACTTAATTTCACTCTGGCTCTGCCTACAACAAAATCACAGACTCATTCTTGAAAAGTTAGATCTGCTTTGGTTTGTTGCATTGAAAAGGGGCTGATATAATGTTGATTCGATCACAGAAAAAAACGTTAATATATATATATATATATATATATATATATATATATATATATATATATATATATATATATATATATATATATATATATATATATATATACATACAGTGGGGAGAACAAGTATTTGATACACTGCCGATTTTGCAGGTTTTCCTACTTACAAAGCATGTAGAGGTCTTTTTTATAATAGGTACACCTCAACTGTGAGAGATGGAATCTAAAAAAATCCAGAAAATCACATTGTATGGTTTTTAAGTAATTTATTTGCATTTTACTGCATGACATAAGTATTTGATACATCAGAAAAGCAGAACTTAATATTCGGTACAGAAACCTGTTTGAAATTACAGAGATCATACGTTTCCTGTAGTTCTTGACCAGGTTTGCACACACTGCAGCAGGGATTTTGGCCCACTCCTCCATACAGACCTTCTCCGTATCCTTCAGGTTTCGGGGCTGTTGCTGGGCAATACGGACTTTCAGCTCCCTCCAAAGATTTTCTATTGGGTTCAGGTCAGGAGACTGGCTAGGCCACTCCAGGACCTTGAGATGCTTCTTACGGAGCCACTCCTTAGTTGCCCTGGCTGTGTGTTTCGGGTCGTTGTCATGCTGGAAGACCCAGCCACGACCCATCTTCAATGCTCTTACTGAGGGAAGGAGGTTGTTGGCCAAGATCTCGCGATACATGGCCCCATCTATCCTCCCCTCAATACGGTGCAGTCGTCCTGTCTCCTTTGCAGAAAAGCATCCCCAAAGAATTATGTTTCCACCTCCATGCTTCACGGTTGGGATGGTGTTCTTGGGGTTGTACTCATCCTTCTTCTTCCTCCAAACACGGCGAGTGAAGTTTTAGACCAAAAAGCTCTATTTTTGTCTCATCAGACCGCATGACCTTCTCCCATTCCTCGTCTGGATCATCCAGATGGATATTTGCAAACCTCAGACGGGCCTGGACATGCGCTGACTTGAGCAGGGGGACCTTGCGTGCGCTGCAGGATTTTAATCCATGATGGCGTAGTGTGTTACTAATGGTTTTCTTTGGGACTGTGGTCCCAGCTCTCTTCAGGTCATTGACCAGGTCCTGCCGTGTAGTTCTGGGCTGATCCCTCATCTTCCTCATGATCATTGATGCCCCACGAGGTGAGATCTTGTATGGAGCCCCAGACCGAGGGTGATTCACCGTCATCTTGAACTTCTTCCATTTTCTAATAATTGCGCCAACAGTTGACTTCTCACCAAGCTGCTTGTCTATTGTCCTGTAGCCCATCCCAGCCTTGTGCAGGTCTACAATTTTATCCCTGATGTCCTTACACAGCTCTCCAGTCTTGGCCATTGTGGAGAGGTTGGAGTCTGTTTGATTGAGTGTGTGGACAGGTGTCTTTTATACAGGTAACGAGTTCAAACAGGTGCAGTTAATACAGGTCATGAGTGGAGAACAAAGGTTTCTTAAAGAAAAACTTAACAGGTCTGTGAGAGCCGGAATTCTTACTGGTTGGTAGGTGATCAAATACTTATGTCATGCAATAAAATGCAAATTAATTACTTAAAAATCATACAATGTGATTTTCTGGATTTTTGTTTTAGAATCTGTCTCTCACAGAAGTGTACCTATGAGAAAAATTACAGACCTCTAAGTAGGAAAACCTGCAAAATCGGCAGTGTATCAAATACTTGTTCTCCCCACTGTATATATATAGTACAAACTAATGGGGCGAACTCTAACTTCTATCTCTTGCGTCTCTGCGCGCGACACGGCATTTCATCTGCACGGCAGAAGAGGTGTGTAGCCGCGCACATAGCTTAGAGGGGACATTGGACAAGACACATACCCGATCACAGTCAAGACACATACTTTTGTATGTATAGTGTATGTGGACACCCCTTCAAATGAGTGGATTCGGTTATTTCGGCCACACCCGTTGCTGACAGGTGTATAAAATCAAGCACACAGCCATGCAATCACAGTAGACAAACGTTGTCAGTAGAATGGCTTTACTAAAGACCTCAGTGACTTTCAACGTGGCACCGTCATAGGATGCCACCTTTCCAACAAGTCAGTTCATCAAATTTCTGCCTTGCTAGAGCTGCCCTGGTCAACTGTAAGTGCTGTTGTTGTGAAGTGGAAACATCTAGGACCAACAGGGAATCCGCTACGAAGTGGTAGGCCACACAAGCTCACTGAACGGGACCGCCGAAGCGCATAAAGCATAAATATAGCCTGTACTTGATTGCAACACTCACTACCAAGTTCCAAACTGCAACGTCATCACAAAAACTGTTAGTCGGGAGCTTCATGAATTGGTTATCCATGGCCCGAGCAGCCTCACTCCAACTAGACAAAAGGAACACCTATGTAAGAGTGCTATTCATTGACTACAGCTCATCGTTCAACACCATAGTGCCCTCAAAGCTCATCACTAAGCTATGGACCCTGGGACTAAACACCTCCCCCTG
This sequence comes from Oncorhynchus masou masou, assembly GCF_036934945.1. Taxonomy (NCBI): domain Eukaryota; kingdom Metazoa; phylum Chordata; class Actinopteri; order Salmoniformes; family Salmonidae; genus Oncorhynchus; species Oncorhynchus masou. The sequence goes on along the minus strand of NC_088236.1, from coordinate 39,642,484 downwards.
CAACTGGATCCTGGACTTCCTGACGGGCCGCCCCCAGGTGGTATGGGTAGGTAACATCTGCCACGCTTATCCTCAACACTGGGGCCCCTCAAGGGTGTGTGCTCAGTCCCCTCCTGTATTCCCTGTTCACTCATGACTGCATGGCCAGGCACGACTCCAACACAATCATCAAGTTTGCCGATGACACAACAGTGGTAGGGCTGATTACCTTGAACGATGAGACAGCCTATAGGGAGGAGGTCAGAGACCTGACCGTGTGGTGCCAGGACAACAACCTCTCCCTCAATGTGATCAAGACAAAGGAGATGATTGTGGACCACAGGAAAAGGAGGACCGAGCACGCCCCCATTGTCATCGACAGGGCTGCAGTGGAGCAGGTTGAGAGCTTCAAGTTCCAACAAACTATCATGGTCCAAACACACCAAGACAGTTGTGAAGAGGGCAGCTCCATTGAGAGCATCTTGACTGGTTGCCTCGCTGCCTGGTATGGCAACTGCTCGGCCTCCGACCGCAAGGCACTATAGAGGGTAGTGCGTACGGCCTAGTTCATCACTGGGGCCAAGCTTCCTGCCATCCAGGACCTCTATACCAGGCGGATTCAGAGGAAAGCCCTAAAAATTGGCAATGACTCCAGCCACCCTAGTCATAGACTGTTCTCTCTGCTACTGCATGGCAAGCGGTACCGGAGCGCCAAGTCTAGGTCCAAAAGACAGCTTCTACCCCCAAGCCATAAGACTCCTGAACCTCTAATCAAATGGCTACCCAGACAATTTGCATTGCCCCCTCCCCCCCTCTTTTATGCTGTTGGTACTCTGTTTATTATCTATGCGTAGTCACTTTAACTCTACCTACATGTGCATATTACCTCGACTAGCCGGTGCCCCCACACCTTGACTCTGTACCGGTACCCCCTGTATATAGCCTCGCTATTGTGATTTTACTGCTCTTCTTTAATAATTATTTGTTACTGTTTATTTTTTACTTAACACTTATTTATTTTATTAAAACTGCATTCTTGGTTAAGGGCTTGTAAGGTCTACACCTGTTGTATTCGGCGCATGTGACAAATACAAATTGATTTAATATAACAGAATATAATGCAAATACTTGTGTCACGGGAATGTGTGGAACTGCTGTCATATAAACTGGCTCTAACCAGAATAGAAAGAGGAGTGGGAGTCCCTGGTGCACAACTGAGCATAATGACAAGTACATTGGAGTGTCTAGTTTGAGAAACGGACGCCTTACAAGTCCTCAACTGGCAGCTTCATTACATAGTACCCGCAAAACACCAGTCTCAACGTCAACAGTGAAGAGGCGACTTCGGGATGCTGGCCTTCTAGGCAGTGTTCCTCTGTCCAGTGTCTGTGTTCTTTTGCCCGTCTTAATCTTTTCTTTTTATTGGCCAGTCTGAGATATGGCTTTTTCTTTGCAACTCTACCTAGAAGTCCAGCATCCCGGAGTCGCCTCTTCACTGTTGACGTTGAGACTGGTGTTTTGCGTGTACTATGTAATGTTGTTGTGTGGGAAAAATATGATTTTGTATTTTATTATTTCATATTCTTAGCTTATTATAAAATATATGTGTGTTAATTGTGATCAGGGTAGTCTAAGTGTCTGGTCTGTTCAATTAACAAAATAACTAGGCCTATTGATTTAATGTGCATGGTGCTGCCAGTAACATAATTAAAGTATGCCTTTTATATTTTATTGATCTCATAATGTTTTTTAGGTCCTGCCTTTTGTAATGGTATATATTCAATGGATTGAATTAAAATAGATGTCGACCCACGTCTACTCTCACTTCTAAACTTGCCGGCATGTACATGGGAGATATAAAAGGCTCATCTCGACAAGGACATGGTAAAAATGGGACTGTAAGCCTCCCGAGTGCATCACAAAGCTTACTGTGCCACTAGAGATCCTGGTTCGAGTCCAGGCTCTGTCACAGCCGCCCGCGACTGGGAGACCCATGGGGCTGTGCACAATTGGCCCAGCGTCGTCCGAGTTAGGGGACAGTTTGGCCGGCAGCGATGTTCTTGTCCCATCGTGCACTAGCGACCACTGTGGCGGGCCGGACGCAATGCATCCTGACACGGTCGCCAGGTGTGCGGTGTTTCCTCCAACACATTGGTGCGACTGGCTTCCGGGTTAAGGGGCGTTGTGTCAAGAAGCAGTGCGGCTTGGCTGAATTGTGTTTCGGAGGAAACACTGCTCTCGACCTTCGCCTCTCCCGAGTACGTACGGGAGGTGCAGCGATGAGACAAGACTGTAACTACCAATTGGATACCACGAAATTGGGGAGGAAATGTATATGTTTTAAATGAATTGGACTCATGAATTGGGTTTTAAACATGAGCAGGTTTCTTTTTACTGGCATCGTACCAGTAAAGGGTATATGAAAGTAAAGGGTCCTGCAGTCCAGATATCTGAAAAAAATGTCATGAATTTATTTGAATAGTGAAAACAATTCAAATGCCCATCTTCTGTGTGTGTGCGTGTGTGTGTGTGTGCGCGCGTGACAGAGAACTTGAGGACCATGTGATGCTGGTCTTTAAACAAATTTATCTAAAATGCGTTGATGAAGTGAATCGACCAACATTAAGCTCCAAGCTGATTTCATGCTCTGCTCCAGTAAGCGTTTCCTCTTTACTCCCGTCTCTGTAACCTTTCCCAAACATTTCCCAGGTGAAGGACACTGTAGGCTATGACACCCTGGGTCACTGTTTCTTCCTGGAGGACGGGATAGAGCAGAGGAACACGTTCTTCCACAACCTGGGTTTGGTGACCCGACCGGGAACGCTCCTGCCCACCGATCGCAATGAGACCATGTGCACCAGCATCCGAGACAAAGTGTACAAGAACTACACCCCTTCACCGAGCATGGAGTGCAAGTAAGACACAGAAGAGACTTGTCTGGCCACGGATAGAGAGAGTGAACAAGTGACAGAGGGGAATAATAGAGGAACAGAAAGCAAGTGAAGAGGGCAGACATTTGAAAAGATAATGGTTCAAAATGAAAGAGTTATAAAGTGGAGGTAAACACAGAGTAGACTGACCAGGTGAACGTTATGAGCCCTTATGGATGTTACCTGTTAAATCCATTTCAACCAGTGTAGATGCATGGGAGGAGACCCGTTTAAAGAAGTTTTTTTTTTTAAGCCTTGAGACAATTGAGACATGGACTGTGTGTGTGTGTGTGTGTCATTCAGAGGGTGAATGGGGCAAGCCAAAATAAGTGCCTTTCAACGGGGTATGGTGCCAGGCACACTGGTTTTGAGTGTGTCAAGAACTGCAACACTGGTAGGTTTTTCACGCTCAACCGTTTTCTGTGTATATCAAGAATTATCCACCACCTAAAGGACATCCAGCCAACTTGACACAACTGTGGGAAGCATTTGAGTCAACATGGGCCAGCATCCTTGTGGAGCACTTTCGACACCTTGTAGAGTGAATTGAGGCTGTTCTGAGGGCAAAAGGGGGTGCAACTAAATATTCGGAAGGTGTTCCTAATGTTTTGTACACTCGTATGTGTGAGTGTGTGCGTGCGTAATGAGTTAGATGAAGTGTATGTGCGGCTTTATTGGACAGGCCTACCGTGAGAGAAGACGGAGGGATCATGTCCTCTGTGTGAGAGTGATAGGGCTGTAGTAGTCTTGTCCCTGCAATAAGAACCACCCCGCTGTATGGGATGTGTTTCTGGGGGAGGTTGAAAAAGAGGTCAGTTTGGGGAGCAGCAGGCGCTGTATTTGGAGGAGTGTGTATGACCGCGTGTGAGTTTACATTTACATTTAAGTCATTTAGCAGACGCTCTTATCCAGAGCGACTTACAAATTGGTGAATTCACCTTCTGACATCCAGTGGAACAGCCACTTTACAATAGTGCATCTAAATCATTTAAGGGGGGGGGGGGTGAGGAGGATTACTTATCCTATCCTAGGTATTCCTTGAAGAGGTGGGGTTTCAGGTGTCTCCGGAAGGTGGTGATTGACTCCGCTGTCCTGGCGTCGTGAGGGAGTTTGTTCCACCATTGGGGGGCCAGAGCAGCGAACAGTTTTGACTGGGCTGAGCGGGAACTGTACTTCCTCAGTGGTAGGGAGGCGAGCAGGCCAGAGGTGGATGAACGCAGTGCCCTTGTTTGGGTGTAGGGCCTGATCAGAGCCTGGAGGTACTGCGGTGCCGTTCCCCTCACAGCTCCGTAGGCAAGCACCATGGTCTTGTAGCGGATGCGAGCTTCAACTGGAAGCCAGTGGAGAGAGCGGAGGAGCGGGGTGACGTGAGAGAACTTGGGAAGGTTGAACACCAGATGGGCTGCGGCGTTCTGGATGAGTTGTAGGGGTTTAATGGCACAGGCAGGGAGCCCAGCCAACAGCGAGTTGCAGTAATCCAGACGGGAGATGACAAGTGCCTGGATTAGGACCTACGCCGCTTCCTGTGTGAGGCAGGGTCGTACTCTGCGGATGTTGTAGAGCATGAACCTACAGGAACGGGCCACCGCCATGATGTTGGTTGAGAACGACAGGGTGTTGTCCAGGATCACGCCAAGGTTCTTAGCGCTCTGGGAGGAGGACACAATGGAGTTGTCAACCGTGATGGCGAGATCATGGAACGGGCAGTCCTTCCCCGGGAGGAAGAGCAGCTCCGTCTTGCCGAGGTTCAGCTTGAGGTGGTGATCCGTCATCCACACTGATATGTCTGCCAGACATGCAGAGATGCGATTCGCCACCTGGTCATCAGAAGGGGGAAAGGAGAAGATTAATTGTGTGTTGTCTGCATAGCAATGATAGGAGAGACCATGTGAGGTTATGACAGAGCCAAGTGACTTGGTGTATAGCGAGAATAGGAGAGGGCCTAGAACAGAGCCCTGGGGGACACCAGTGGTGAGAGCGCGTGGCGAGGAGACAGATTCTCGCCACGCCACCTGGTAGGAGCGACCTGTCAGGTAGGACGCAATCCAAGCGTGGGCCGCGCCGGAGATGCCCAACTCGGAGAGGGTGGAGAGGAGGATCTGATGGTTCACAGTATCGAAGGCAGCCGATAGGTCTAGAAGGATGAGAGCAGAGGAGAGAGAGTTAGCTTTAGCAGTGCGGAGCGCCTCCGTGATACAGAGAAGAGCAGTCTCAGTTGAATGACTAGTCTTGAAACCTGACTGATTTGGATCAAGAAGGTCATTCTGAGAGAGATAGCGGGAGAGCTGGCCAAGGACGGCACGTTCAAGAGTTTTGGAGAGAAAAGAAAGAAGGGATACTGGTCTGTAGTTGTTGACATCGGAGGGATCGAGTGTAGGTTTTTTCAGAAGGGGTGCAACTCTCGCTCTCTTGAAGACGGAAGGGACGTAGCCAGCGGTCAGGGATGAGTTGATGAGCGAGGTGAGGTAAGGGAGAAGGTCTCCGGAAATGGTCTGGAGAAGAGAGGAGGGGATAGGGTCAAGCGGGCAGGTTGTTGGGCGGCCAGCCGTCACAAGAAGCGAGATTTCATCTGGAGAGAGAGGGGAGAAAGAGGTCAGAGCACAGGGTAGGGCAGTGTGAGCAGAACCAGCGGTGTCGTTTGACTTAGCAAACGAGGATCGGATGTCGTCGACCTTCTTTTCAAAATGGTTGACGAAGTCATCTGCAGAGAGGGAGGAGGGGGAGGAGGATTCAGGAGGGAGGAGAAGGTGGCAAAGAGCTTCCTAGGGTTAGAGGCAGATGCTTGGAATTTAGAGTGGTAGAAAGTGGCTTTAGCAGCAGAGACAGAGGAGGAAAATGTAGAGAGGAGGGAGTGAAAGGATGCCAGGTCCGCAGGGAGGCGAGTTTTCCTCCATTTCCGCTCGGCTGCCCGGAGCTCTGTTCTGTGAGCTCGCAATGAGTCGTCGAGCCACGGAGCGGGAGGGGAGGACCGAGCCGGCCTGGAGGATAGGGGACATAGAGAGTCAAAGGATGCAGAAAGGGAAGAGAGGAGGGTTGAGGAGGCAGAATCAGGAGATAGGTTGGAGAAGGTATGAGCAGAGGGAAGAGATGATAGGATGGAAGAGGAGAGAGTAGCGGGGGAGAGAGAGCGAAGGTTGGGACGGCGCGATACCATCCGAGTAGGGGCAGTGTGGGAAGTGTTGGATGAGAGCGAGAGGGAAAAGGATACAAGGTAGTGGTCGGAGACTTGGAGGGGAGTTGCAATGAGGTTAGTGGAAGAACAGCATCTAGTAAAGATGAGGTCGAGCGTATTGCCTGCCTTGTGAGTAGGGGGGGAAGGTGAGAGGGTGAGGTCAAAAGAGGAGAGGAGTGGAAAGAAGGAGGCAGAGAGGAATGAGTCAAAGGTAGACGTGGGGAGGGTAAAGTCGCCCAGGACTGTGAGAGGTGAGCCGTCCTCAGGAAAGGAGCTAATCAAGGCATCAAGCTCATTGATGAACTCTCCGAGGGAACCTGGAGGGCGATAAATGATAAGGATGTTAAGCTTGAAAGGGCTGGTAACTGTGACAGCATGGAATTCAAAGGAGGCGATAGACAGATGGGTAAGGGGAGAAAGAGAGAATGACCACTTGGGAGAGATGAGGATCCCGGTGCCACCACCCCGCTGGCCAGAAGCTCTCGGGGTGTGCGAGAACACGTGGGCGGACGAAGAGAGAGCAGTAGGAGTAGCAGTATTATCTGTGGTGATCCATGTTTCCGTCAGTGCCAAGAAGTCGAGGGACTGGAGGGAGGCATAGGCTGAGATGAACTCTGCCTTGTTGGCCGCAGGACCTGGAACTCCACGTGGGTCGTGCGCGCTGGGACCACCAGATTAGGGTGGCCGCGGCCACGCGGTGTGGAGCGTTTGTATGGTCTGTGCAGAGAGGAGAGAACAGGGATAGATAGACACATAGTTGACAGGCTACAGAAGAGGCTACGCTAATGCAAAGGAGATTGGAATGACAAGTGGACTACACGTCTCGAATGTTCAGAAAGTTAAGCTTACGTAGCAAGAATCTTATTGACTAAAATGATTGAAATGATACAGTACTGCTGGAGTAGGCTAGCTGGCAGTGGCTGCGTTGTTGACACTACACTAATCAAGTCGTTCCGTCGAGTGTAATAGTTTCTACAGTGCTGCTATTCGGGGGCTAGCTGGCTAGCTAGCAGTGTTGATTGCGTTACGTACGTTAAAAGAACGACAATAGCTGGCTAGCTAACCTAGAAAATCGCTCTAGACTACACAATTGTCTTAGATACAAAGACGGCTATGTAGCTAGCTAGCTACGATCAAACAAATCAAACCGTTGTACTGTAATGAAGTGAAATGAAAATGTGATACGACCTGTGGAGCGAAGCGGAAGTTAGTTGAAGTTCTATTCGGTAGAGGTTGGCTAGCTGTTGGCTAGCTAGCTAGCAGCATCTCCTACGTTAAGGACGACAAATAGCTGGCTAGCTAACCTCGGTAAATTAAGATAATCACTCTAAGTCTACACACTCTAAACTACACAATTATCTTGGATACGAAGACAGCAAAGACAACTATGTAGCTAGCTAACACTTCACTAATCGAGTCGTTCAGTTGAGTGTAATAGTTTCTACAGTGCTGGTGGACAGTGGACGTTAGCTAGCTGCTTAGCTAGCTGCTGTGCAGATAGCAGTGTAGACTACGTTAGGACGACGAAATACGATAATTACGCAATTATCTTTGATACAAAGACGGCTATGTAGCTAGCTAAGAAGAAATTGCTAAGATTAGACAACTCAAACCGTTGTACTATAATGAAATGTAATGAAATGAATGAGTTGGCAGACCTGTCCCCGCACAGGATTTATGTGGGAGAGGTGGATTATTCCATGGATAACAGGAGTCAGGGTTCTGTTTCTGCTTCATATTAAATTCATATATCCTGATATTAACAATCACTCACGCCTGGAGACATCTTCTTTAATGCCCCTCCTCCTCCCTGTGTGTGTGTGTCTTGGTGTGCTTGCGTTTGTTCTAGGGCAGTGTCTACGTTTTGGATCGCCAACCCCAATAATAACCTCATAAGCAACGCTGCTGCTGGCTCCCAGGTAAGACTATAATGATGTACGCCAACCCACCAAAGCAACCACTGTTTAATGAATGATAAGCAATTTGCAGGGGACTGATGATGTTTATCTGGTACGGTTGTATTGCTCCCCTCATCTCAGACATCAGTCATTAAAATTTTGATCTAATGGATGATCAGTCCTTGAAACCGTAGCTCTGTCTATGAATTCTAGCGGTTATGTGTCTCTAGGCCATCGCTCAGCCGTTTATGGCATTTCGTTGTTTTGTTTTTTTTAAATTACGAACTGCAGCTTTACGGTTTAGCAACTCATCCGGATATAAAACTGTGGCTTACCGGTTCATCTCATGTGATCTGAGGAGATATTGTCTTCCTACTCTTACATCAACATTAATAAATGATGACTTGAACTGGGGGGGTAAAGTTGAACATCGTTACCCTACTGCTCAAGTTCAGGCACAATTGTGTCAATGTGTAAGCGCAGTACTCAATGACAGTCTTAGTGCTCAAGGATCATTCTTTTTTTCTTCACCTCATTGTCAAAGCCACATTATTGTCCCCCACAATGAAATTCAAATGAGATCTTATTTGTCACGTGCCGGATACAACAGTCAGAGTATATGCAACGCAGGACACGCTAGATAATATCTAGTAATATCATCAACCATGTGTACTTAACTAGTGATTATGATTGATTGTTTTTTATAAGATAAGTTTAATGCTAGCTAGCAAGTTACCTTGGCTTACTGCATTCGCGTAACAGGCAGTCTCCTTGTGGAGTGCAACGAGAGAGAGAGGCAGGTTGTTATTGCGTTGGACTAGTTAACTGTAAGGTTGCAAGATTGGATCCCCCGAGCTGACAAGGTGAAAATCTGTTGTTCTGCCCCTGAACGAGGCAGTTAACCCACCGTTCCTAGGCCGTCATTGAAAATAAGAATGTGTTCTTAACTGACTTGCCTATTTATATAAAGGTATAAAAAAATTAAATGGCAAATCGGCCCAAAAATACAGATTTCCGATTGTTATGAAAACTTGAAATCGGCCCTAATTAATCGGCCATTCCGATTTAGCGGTCGACCTCTACTCTGTTAGTGCCTTGCGGTCAGAGGCGGAGCAGTTGCCATACCAGGCATGGATGCAACCAATCAGGATGCTCTCGATGGTGCAGCTGTAGTACCTTTTGAGGATCTGAGGACTCATGCCAAATCTTTTCAGTCTCCTGAAGGGGAATAGGTTTTGTCGTGCCCTCTTCACGGCTGTCTTGGTGTGCTTGGACCGTATTAGTTTGTTGGTGATGTGGACACCAAGGAACTTGAAGCTCTCAACCTGCTCCAGGAGTCACATGTGATATCTCAGACACCAATTGAGGAGTCACGTGATATCTCAGACACCATTGGCCCGATTTTGACACAACTTGGGTGAATGATGCATCTTGCCAAAGACATCTGACATTTACAAAATTACACTGATTGGCTGAAGGAGGGGGGCGCTGCGTCATTCGTAGGGGACGACATGTTTACTGTTGCCTTGTTTTGTCCTTCTCCTTTTTCTCCCTTCTCTGCCACCCCTCCCTCATGTCATCCTAAAGGATGCAGGGATATGGTATGTCTTCCACAGCTCATCCACGGGGGACTCTCATGGGCTGGTTCCAGAGACCCGGGCAGAGCTGACCCCTCTGGGGATCTTCTACAACAACCGTGTGCACTCCAACTTTAAGGTACTCACTGGCAGCACTGTGTGAAAGACAAACACACTGCGGTTCTATGTGGCTTAGCTGGTAAAAGCATGGCGCTAGCAGCGCCAAGGTCTTGGTGTTCAATTCCTGCAGGGATGAAGTCGGAAGTTTACATACACCTTAGCCAAATACATTTAAAATCAGTTTTTCACAACTCCTGACATTGAATCCTAGTAAAAATTCCCTGTTTTAGGTCAATCCGTAGTCTGGCTTTTTTATGGCAGTTTTGGAGCAATGCCTTCTGCCTTGCTGAGCTGCCTTTCAGGTTATGTCGTAATAGGACTTGTTTTACTGTGGATATAGATACTTTCGTACCTGTTTCCTCCAGCATTTTCACAAGGTCCTTTGCTGTTGTTCTGGGATTGATTTTGCACGTTTTGCAGCAAAGTACGTTCATCTCTAGGAGACAGAACTCCTTCCTGAGTGGGATGACGGCTGCGTGGTCCCATGGTGTTTATACTTGCGTACTATTGTTTGTACATATGAACGTGGTACCTTTGGGCATTTGGAAATTGCTCCCAAGGATGAACCAGACTTGTGGAGGTCTACAATTTTATTTTCTGTGGTCTTGGCTGGTATCTTTTGATTTTCCCATGATGTCAACAAAGAGGCACTGAGTTTGAAGGTAGGCCTCGAAATACATCCAACTGGACACCTCTAATTGACGCAAATGATGTCAATTAGCCTATCAGAAGCTTCTAAAGCCATGACATTTTCTGGAATTTCCCAAGCTGTTTAAAGGCACAGTCAACTTAGTGTATGTAAACTTCTGACCCACTGGAATGGTGATAGATTATTTCACTATGTCTGTAAACAATTGTTGGTAAGATTACTTGTGTCATGCACAAAGTAGGTGTCTTAACCGACTTGCCAAAACTATAGTGAGTTAACAAGAAATTTGTGGAGTTGTTGAAAAACGAGTTTTAATGACTCCAACCTAAGTGTATGTAAACTTCTAACTTCAACTGTACATACTAGTAAGAGCGCTTCCAATTGTCTGATTTCATACAGTTTTCCAGCTCTTACTCAAAGCCACAAAACTTACACGCTCACACACTTACCTCACTCGCCACAGAAGTGTGCACACACAGACATGTACATACTAGCCTTTACAATAGGCCTCTGTTTCTCTGGCTCAATAAATTTGGTCAGGTGAACTGAGAGCCCGTTGTCCACTGACCAGAAGTGCCTGTCTCATAAGGAGTGTGCTTACAGTCTCAAGACTATGCTCCAATTATATACCCCTGGTAATGCTGTCTCGTTGCATTGCATTCACACTTGAACTGCATATACAAACACCCTTAAACCCCAGACATATGACAATTCACAGAGCTGCTACTGTTACACTCACGTGTAAAACTGACTCCATGGGGGGGGGGGGTTCTGTTTGGCTGACAAACAAATGCATTGTGCCTTTAAGTCCGTACTTGTGACAGTGGTTCCCATACCGGTTTGTGTTACCCAGGCTGGGCTCTTCATTGATAAAGGTGTAAAGACCACCAACGCAAGTGCTGCAGACCCCCGGGAGTACCTATGTCTGGACAACAATGCCAGGTAAGCACAGGTTAAACCACATCATATTTAGAACACACAGCTGAGCAAATTTTACAAAAGGGATGAGCTGGTCATTTATTCTCTGTGCTGGCTACACGGACTCAAATTTTGACATGAAAGGATAAACAATTTGGCGTGGTAGAGAGACCATGAAATTCCGCTGGCGCAAAGAGAGAAAATGCATGCATGCGGAATTACACTTATTTGACATAGTGATTTATTAGAGACCTGTTTATTTGTTCAAATGTGAAACTATGCCCAGGTATTACAAGAGACCGACAAAATATACTGAACAAAGATATAAACGCAACATGTAAAGTGTTGGTCCCATGTTTCATGAGCTGAAATAAAAGATCCCAGAAATGTTATACAAAAATAATATTTTGTGCAAAAATGTGTTTACATCCCTGTTAGTGAGCATTTCTCCTTTGCCAAGATAATCCTCCCACTTGACAGGTGTGGCACATCAAGAAGCTGATTTAACTTCTTGGCGCACCCATCCCGTTAGCGGGATCATTTTCGTCAACATCCGCTAAATTGCAGAGCGCCAAATTCAAATTAAATTGCTAAAAATATTTAATTTTCATGAAAGCACAAGTGCAATATAGTAATACATAGCTTGTTGTTAATCCACCTGGCGTGTCAGATTTTTAAAAAAAAAGAAGCTTTTTGGCGAAATCTTTCGAAGCGTTTATGTTAGGACATCTCTGTCAGCAGACAAAACATTACAAACAGCTAGCAGCAAAGTAGATTGGTCACGAAAGTCAGAAAGCAATAAAATGATCGCTTACCTTTGATCTTCGGATGCACTCGAGACTCCCAGTTACACAATAAATGTTCCTTTATTTTTGGTTGGCGCATTATGTTCAGAAATCCACAGGCTCGAGCGGTCACGACGGGGCAGACGAAAATTCCAAATAGTATCCGTAAAGTTCGTAGAAACATGTCAAACATTTTTTTATAATCAATCCTCAGGTTGTTTTTACAATAAATAATCGATAATATTTCAACCGGACCGTTGCTTTTTCAATAGGAGTGAGAGAGAAAATGTTTGCTCCAAGCTGCTCACGCATGCAAAACTCTGCTGGCACCCAGCCATCCAATGACGCGATGTGATCTTTCTCGCTCATTTTTCAGAATAAAAGCCTGAAACTATGTCTAAAGACTGTTCACACCATGTGGAAACCATAGGAAAAGGAATCTGGTTGATATCCCTTTAAATGAAGGGAAGGCATGCAATGGAACAGAGGTTTCAGGAAAAACAGCACTTCCTGGTTGGATGTTTCTCAGGTTTTCGCCTGCAATATCAGTTATGTTATACTCTCAAACAATATTTTGACAGTTTTGGAAACTTTAGTGTTTTCTATCCTAATCTGACAATTATATGCATTTTCTAGATTCTGGGCCTGAGAAATATGCAGTTTCATTTGGGTACGTTTTTCATCTAACATCAAAATACTGCCCCATACACTCAAGAGGTTAAACAACATGAACATTACACAGGTGCACCTTGTTCTGGGTTGACAATAAAAGTCATTCTGAAATGTGCAATATTGTCACACAACACAACGCCACAGATGTCTCAATTTTGAGCGAGCACACAATTGGCATGCTGACTGCAGGAATGTCCACCAGAGCTGTTGCCAGAGAATTGAATGTTCATTTCTCTACCATAAGGCGCCTCCAACGTCGTTTTATAGTATTTGATTGTATGTTCAACCGGCCTCATAACCGCAGACCATGTGTAACCACGCCAGCCCAGAACCGCCACACCAGGCTTCTTCACTTGCGGGATCATCTGGACCAGCCACCTGGACAGTTGATGAAAACCGGTGGAGTATTTCTATCGGTAAAAAAAGCCCTTTTTGTGGGAAAAAACTCATTCTGATTCACTGGGCCTGGCTCCTCAGTGGGTGGGCCTATGCAGTCTCAGGCCCACCCATGGTTGTGACCCTGCCCAGCCATGTGACCTCCATAGATCAAATTTTATTGGTCACATAACATATTTAGAAGATGTTATTGCAGGTGTAGTGAAATGCTTTTGTTCCTAGCTCCAACAGTGCAGTAGTTCCTAAAAACGATTCACAACAATACACACATAAAAGTAAAAAAAAAGTAAAAGTTAAAAGTAAAGTTATGGATTTAAGAAATAGTGGCATTGAGTAAAATACAGTAGAATAGAATATGGCTATTTAACAGGCCTTGAGTTAGAAGCTGTTTTTCAGTCTCTCGGTCCCAGCTTTGATGCACCTGTACGGATCTCGCCTTCTGGATGTTAAGTGGGATGAACAGGCTGTGGCTCGTGTGGTTGATGTCCTTGATGATCTTGTTGGCCTTCATGTGACATTGGGTGCTGTAGGTGTCCTGGAGGGCAGGTAGTTTGCCCCCAGTGATGCGTTTGGCAGACCGCACCACCTTCTGGAGAGCCCTGCGGTTGTGGGCAGTGCAGTTGCCGTACCAGGCGGCGATACAGCCCGACAGGATGCTCTCAATTGTGCATCTGTAAAGGTTTGTGGGTTTTAGGGGCAAAGCCAAATTTCTACAGACTCCTGAGGTTGAAGAGGCGCTGTTGTGCCTTTTTCACCACACTGTCTGTGTGGGTGGAGCATTTCAGATCGTCAGTGATGTGTATGCTGAGGAACCTGAAGCGTTCCACCTTCTCCACTGTGTTCCTGTAGATGTGGATAGGGGCATGCTCCCTCTGTTGTTTCCTGAAGTCCACGATCAGCTCCTTTGTTTTGTTGACGTTGAGTTAGATGTTATTTTCCTGGCACCACACACCAAGGGCCCTCACCTCCTCCCTGTAGGCTGTTTCGTCATTGTTGGTAACCAGGCCTACTACTAATGTGTCATCTGCAAACTTGTGGCCACGAAGTCAAGTCATTTTTTCCCGCTCAGCCCAGTCAAAACTGTTTGCTGCTCTGGCCCCCCAATGGTGGAACAAACTCCCTCACGACGCCAGGACAGCGGAGTCAATCACCACCTTCCGGAGACACCTGAAACCCCACCTCTTCAAGGAATACCTAGGATAGGATAAAGCAATCCTTCTCACCCCCCCTAAATGATTTAGATAGATGCACTATTGTAAAGTGGCTGTTCCACTGATGTCAGAAGGTGAATTCACCAATTTGTAAGTCGCTCTGGATAAGAGCGTCTGCTAAATGACTTAAATGTAATGTAAATGTAAATGATGAACAAGGAGTACAGAAGGGCGCTGAGCATGCACCCTTGTGGGGCCCCTGTGTTGAGGATCAGATAAGTGGAGGTGTTCTTTCCTACCTTCACCACCTGGGGGTGGCCCGTCAGGAAGTCCAGGACCCAGTTGCACAGTGCGGGGTTCAGACCCATGGCCCCAAGCTTAATTTACATTTACATTTATGATGAGCTTGGAGGGTACTATGGTGTTGAATGCTGAGCTATAGTCAATGAACAGCATTCTTACATAGCTATTCCTCTTGTCCAGATTTTTGTATTTTTATTTAACCAGGTAGGCTAGTTGAGAACATGTTCTCATTTGCAACTGCGACCTGGCCAAGATAAAGCATAGAAATTTGACACATACAACAACAGAGTTACACATGGAATAAACAAAACATACAGTCAATAATACAGTAGAAAAAAGAAAACAAAAAGTCTATAATACAGTGAGTGCAAATGAGGTAAGATAAGGGAGTGAGGGCAATAAATAGGTCATGGTGGAGAAGTAATTACAATATAGCAAGTAAACACTGGAATGGTAGATGTGCAAGTAGAGATACTGGGGTGCAAAGGAGCAAGAAAAATAAATAAATACAGTATGGGGATGAGGTAGATAGATGGGCTGTTTACAGATGGGCTATGATTTTACAGTCTAACCAGACACCTAGGTATTTGTATTTGTCCACGTATTCTAAGTCAGAGCCGTCCATAGTGATGCGGGACAGGCTGGCAGGTGCAGGCAGTGATCGATTGAATAGCATGCATTTAGTTTTACTTGCATTTAATCACTCTCGGATATGTGGGACGGTGTTAATGTAATTTAATTATGCCAATGTGCTTTCATTAATTGAAAACCCTTAATTTATTTTATGAGAATTGTAAGATTCTTGTTTGCATAAAATAGACTCAGACAAGTTTTTCAATAATAGGTAACAGAATTTATTCTCGGAGTGCACTGACACTTAACCACGAGCAACAGTTTATATACAGATCATGACGTCATTTCATTGCTTTAACAGAATCCCCTTCTCTCGACCGGGACAAAGTGAGGTGAAAAGTTCATTCTAACTTACTAACACACTCCCAGATAACTTTTGACCCCTCAATATTATCGATCACCACTGAGCTGACAGTTCTAATTAACAGAACTTAAGAATGCACTCACTGTCTTATCTAAAAACCCAGAGCTAAGTTTCTGTAGGGTCAACCATAGGCTAACAACCTTATGTGTTTACACAGTCCCCAACCCATTTGTTTCTTCCTAGTTGGAATGGTGTTCATTAACTTTAATTACTCCTTGTCCGTGTCACACAATCCCTTCTTATGAACTCATATTGTTAATCAGATATAATAAAACAGAGTATAAGTTTTACTTAGTTACAGTTCCATTTAAAATGATTTGTTCAGTCATTTCATCATAATTTTCCCAACAGATGGTAGCGTCCCACCTGGCCAACATCCAGTGAAAATGCAGAGCGCCAAATTCAAATAAATTTTGATAAAAATTTAACTTTGATGAAATCACACATTAAATTAAAGCTACACTTGTTGTGAATCCAGCCAACATGTCAGATTTCCAAAATGTTTTATGGCGACAGCAAATAATGCAAAGAGAGAAAAGCATATTTCAATCCTGCAGGCGTGACACAAAACGCAGAAATAAAAATATAATTCATGCCTTACCTTTGACGAGCTTCTTCTTTTCTGTCCCAGAAACAACACAAATGGTCCTTTAGTTCAATTCATTCCGTCTATATAAATCCAAAATGTCCATTTATTTGGCGCGTTTGATCCAGAAAAACACCAGTTGATGAAAATACAAGTGTTATGTATGGAAATTTAGATACACTTCTCCGTAATGCAACCGCTGTGTCAGATTTCAAAAAAGCTTTACGGAAAAAGCAAACCATGCAATAATCTGAGTACGGCGCTCAGAGAACAAATACAAATATCCGCCATGTTGGAGTCAGTTGTCAGAAATAACATTATAAATATTCACTTACCTTTGATGATCATCATCAGAATGCACTCCCAGGAATCCCAGTTCCACAATAAATGTTTGATTTGTTCGATAATATCCATCATTTATGTCCACTTTTGTTAGCGCATTTGGTAAACAAATCAAAACTCACGAAGCGTGTTCACTAGTTGCAGACAAAATGTCAAAAAGTTCTGTTACAGACCGTTGAAACTTGTCAAACGATGTATGGAATCAATCTTTAGGATGTTTTTAACATCTTCAATAACCTGATTCCAATCTGAGAATTCCTTTGTCTTCAGAAAAGCAAAGGAACGGGAGATACCTCTCATGTGAAATGCATTTGACCAGCGTGCATTTCAGACCCCCTTCATAGTAGAAGCCTCAAACAAGTTTCTAAAGATGGTTGACATCTAGTGGAAGCCTTAGGAAGTGCAACATGACCAATATCCCACTGTAACTTCAATAGGGGCTGAGTTGAAAATCGACCAACCTCAGATTTCCCACTTCCTGGTTGGTTTTTTCTCAGGTTTTTGCCTGCCATATGAGTTCTGTTATACTCACAGACATCATTCAAACAGTTTTAGAAACTTCAGAGTGTTTTCTATCCAAATATACTAATAATATGCATATCTTAGCTTCTAGGCCTGAGTAGCAGGCAGTTTACTCTGGGCACCTTATTCATCCAAGCTACTCAATACTGTCCCCAAGCCATATGCCATCATCATGATTCTTTGTTAACGACATCACGCTACCACGTTCCCCAAGGGCTCCCCCCCCACGCTCAACTCAAAAGATGGCGCACAGAATGCAAAAATATTCTTAGAAATATTTAACCTCCACACATTAACAAGTCCAATAGCTCAAATGAAAGATAAACACCTTGTTCATCTAGCCAGCGAGTCAGATTTCTAAAATGTTTTACGGCGAAAACATAGCACATATGTATATCAAACCACCACAAAGACACAGACGATATGTAGCCATTTTGTCAAGCAAAAGATGCAATCACAAACGCAGGATTAAAAGAAAAATAATTCACTAACCTTTTGAAAATCTTCATCAGATGACAGTAATAGGACATGTTACACAGTACATTTATGTTTTTTATCAATAATATGCTATTTATATCCATAAATCTCTGTTTACATTGAGCCATGTTCAAAAAATGCTACAGAAATGTACGGAGAAATTAGAGATTGCTCCGCCAGATAACGCCAGATAACAGCAATACACATCATAAACTTTGACTAAATATACATGTTCTACATATAGTTAGAAAGATACACTGCTTCTTAATGCAACCGCTGTGTTACATTTATTTTTAACGTTACAGAATTCGTTCACTAGGCAATAATCTGAGGCGGCGCTCAGACGTAAGCAATATTTCTCTGCTATGTTGGAGTCAACAGAAATACAAAATTACAACATAAATATTCCCTTACCTTTTGATGGTCTTCGATCAGAATGTAGTGGAAGGAGTCAAACTTACCCAATACATCGTTTGGTTTCAAGTTGTGTGTCTCTGTATTAGCATATGCTAACAGCTTCAGCTGAAATGCACCCAAAATGACTTCTGGTCCCGCACAGTTGCGCATCAAAACTTCAAAATTACATATTATATGTCGACTAAACTGGTCAAACTAAGTGCAGATGTTAGGATGTTATTGACGTACAAAACAATTGGTGATTCGGCCGGACAAAAGCAGCTCCTCTCAGGCAATCTGGAACGAAGGAATGATTGTGTACCATTCGCGCCAGAACACGCGTCTATTTTATCGCTACACCTAGTATTTTGTCTGCCAAAAGGTCAAAGCTTGCGGGATTTTCTCCATTACTCGCCCTATTGAAAGAACACATCCCGCCGAAGACACAGAAACTGATCCCAGATCCGTAGCTGGTTGGGAAGGGTAGGGGCAATGACGTCAAAGTTGGCCCAACTTTCCCGATGAGAGAGAGAGTTTGGGAGAATGGCTGCCCTGTGAGTTCTGCTTTACATACAGACATAATTCAAACGGTTTTAGAAGCTTTAGAGTGTTTTCTATTCAATAATAATTATTATATGCATATATTAGCAATTTTGGACAGATTGTTTTTCTGTTTACTATGTGCACGCAATTCCTCCAAAGGGGGCAGTACTGTGCGTAGCCTTTCTTCTGTGTATAAAATTCTAATGATGACGTTAGCTTGTCTACAAATGGTCTGAGGCAGTCGTTAGATGAATAGCGTCTTTTATTTGTTAAGATGGTTTTGGGAAACCGTTCAGAGATTTCCGAAGGTTCTTACAATGATCTTAGCTTTAAGATGCTTTTGGGAAACCAGCCCTGTACTTGGATAGTCTGTACTGGTCTGTACTGTACTTGGATAGTCTGTACGGTACTTGTACTGTAGCCCGGAGGGTCTGGCAGGTTTTTGTTTACAGAGAAAACAAGGCTCCACAGATAGTTTATACTCTGCAGCAGTCTGTCCAAATACAAGCCTCGGATTCAACAGATGGAAAATAGCTTAGGCCCTCCTCCAAGACCACTGCCCACGCTGTGTGTGTGTGTCTAGATGAGTTTGTGTGTGTCGTGTTTCTCTGTGGCTATTTGAAAGAGTGATTAAAAGTGCGTGTGTTTCTATACTCATATTACATATGGGTCCATTTCAGGTTCCGTCCTCATGAGAATGCAGACCCAAACCGGCCGCGGGTGGCTGCTCTCATCGACACACTCATCGCCTTCAAGAACAATGACCTCGGAGCCTGGATACGTGGCGGTGACATCACCATTCAGAACTCTGGGTGAGTGCTGAGATGTCAACACATTGAGCCCATGATGAATGCACTTACATTCATCATTGTTCATCAATGTCCTGTGCAGTAGTCATATCATGGGTTGTCTCTTAGGTTTGCTGTATGATTGGCACAGAGTTAAGTGTCTCAAATGTTACCCAGGAGTTACCGTAGCAACTTGCATTACAATCAGAGGTTAGCATGCTATGCTAACATGTAAACAAGAGGTTACACACAGTTGGCCAATCATTGGGCTATGTGTAGCCTATTAGCATGTTGCTAATAGTTCATTTGGTTCCTATATCTTAATCCACAAGGCCGTAGATGACAGTGAACCAGTGACTCCTCCATTGCTGGGTTTTCCCCATAATTACTGATGCATTTATTCTCTCTGGTTATAGATTTGCAGACAATGGGGTGGGACTCTCCTTTGCGAGGTATGTACCAAGACTCCTGTGTATGTTTCTACATCTGTGCATACCCCCCCCACACACACACACACACACACACACACACACATTTGCTCAAAAACATATCCCCTGCCTGTTGTCTTCCGTTAGTGACGGTAGCTACCCTAAGGATGAGGGCTCCAGTCAGGAGGTGACCCAGTCTCTGTTTGTGGGAGAAAGCCGCAACCGCGGCTCCAACGGAGGCCAGAACAAGTACTGGGGCCAGGGAGGAGCAGATGGCAAGATGAGGACACTACCCAGGAACAGGTGTGTGTGTGTGTAATAAAAAACATAGTGTTCGAAAGGGGGTGAACAAGCGTGTTGCTCTTGGAAGGGAAGTACTACTTCCTGTAATATGATGAATGGTTTTGCTGTGTCACTTCCTATGTTTCCTGTTAAACAATTTACTAGATCAGTGTAGTAAGCCTTATATGACATAGACTAAAAGGGGGGATCCTGTGTTAGAAATGGAGGTTGACCGATTATAGAGAGAAATAGTTGACGCGTCATAATAACTACAACCTAAAACTTCTTTACTGGGAATATTGAAGACTCATGTTTAAAGGAACCACCAGCTTTCATATGTTCTCATGTTCTGAGCAAGGAACATAAACGCTTTTTTACGTGGCACATATTGCACTTATACTTTCTTCTCCAACACTGTGTTTTTGCGTTATTTAAACCAAACTGAACATGTTTTATTTATTTGAGACTAAGTAGATTTTATTTATGTATTATATTAAGATAAAATAAGTGTTCATTCAGTATTGTTGTAATTGTCATTATTTTTATATAAATAAATTAATCGGCCGATTAATCGGTATCAGATTTTTTGGTCCTCCAATAATCGGTATCAGCGTTGAAAAATCATAATTGGTCGACCTCTACTTAGAAATCAATCACCAATAAAAGTCTGAGAAAATGTAAGTCAGTCACGGATAACAGTTGCACAGGAGCACTCAGATCAGGGACAGGGAGCATGCTGTCAGCCACCCAACCACAGTCAGAGAGACGTGCCTCATGGTCGTGTTCATTAAAGGGGCAATACACAGTTGCTTCATCAATTTTGGGACTTGAATAATATATAGTGCTTCCAGAAAGTATTCATGCCCCTTGACTTATTCCACATTTTGTTGTGTTACAGCCTGAAATCAAAATGGATTAAAAAAAGTTTCCCCCATCTTCCCCACGCAATACCCCATAATGACAATGTGAAAACATATACAGTGGGGCAAAAGAAAAAAAAAAGTATTTAGTCAGCCACCAATTGTGCAAGTTCTCCCACTTAAAAAGATGAGAGGCCTGTAATTTTCATCATAGGTACACTTCAACTATGACAGACAAAATGAGGGTAAAAAAATCCAGAAAATCACATTGTAGGATTTTTTAATGAATTTATTTGTAAATTATGGTGGAAAATAAGTATTTGGTCACCTACAAACAAGCAAGATTTCTGGCTCTCACAGACCTGTAACTTCTTCTTTAAGAGGATCCTCTGTCCTCCACTCGTTACCTGTATTAATGGCACCAGTTTGAACTTGTTATCAGTATAAAAGACACCTGTCCACAACCTCAAACAGTCACACTCCAAACTCCACTATGGCCAAGACCAAAGAGCTGTCAAAGGACACCAGAAACAAAATTGTAGACCTGCACCAGGCTGGGAAGACTGAATCTGCAATAGGTAAGCAGCTTGGTTTGAAGAAATCAACTGTGAGAGCAATTCTTAGGAAATGGAAGACATACAAGACCACTGATAATCTCCCTCGATCTGGGGCTCCACGCAAGATCTCAACCCGTGGGGTCAAAATGATCACAAGAACGGTGAACAAAAATCCCAGAACCACACGGGGGGACCTAGTGAATGACCTGCAGAGAGCTGGGACCAAAGTAACAAAGCCTACCATAAGTAACAATAAGTAGTAACACACTACGCCGCCAGGGACTCAAATCCTGCAGTGCCAGACGTGTCCCCCTGCTTAAGCCAGTACATGTCCTGGCCCGTCTGAAGTTTGCTAGAGAGCGTTTGGATGATCCAGAAGAAGATTGGGAGAATGTCATATGGTCGGGCAACGAAGGAGTGGCTTCGTAAGAAGCATTTCAAGGTCCTGGAGTGGCCTAGCCAGATCTCAACCCCATAGAAAATCTTTGGAGGGAGTTGAAAGTCCGTGTTGCCCAGCAACAGCCCCAAAACATCACTGCTCTAGAGGAGATCTGCATGGAGGAATGGGCCAAAATACCAGCAACAGTGTGAAAAAACTTGTGAAGACTTACAGAAAACGTTTGACCTCTGTCATTGCCAACAAAGGGTATATAACAAGTATTGAGAAACTTTGGTTATTGACCAAATACTTATTTTCCACCATAATTTGCAAATAAATAAATTAACAATCCTACAATGTGATTTTCTGGATTTTTTTACCCTCATTTTGTCTGTCATAGTTTACCCAACTTATTGTGGGAAGCTTGTGGAAGGCTACCTGAAACATTTGACCCAAGTTAAACAATGGAAAGGCAATGCTACCAAATGCTAATAGTGTATGTAAACTTCTGACCCACTGGGAATATGATGAAATAAATAAAAGCTGAAATAAATCCTTCTCTCTACTATTATTCTCACATTTCACATTCTTAAAATATAGTGGTGATCATAACTGACCTAAGACAGGGAATTTTTACTAGGATTAAATGTCTATTAGAATTGTGAACAATTGAGTTTAATTGTATTTGGCTAAGATTTATGTAATCCTCTGACTTCAACTGTGTATATATTTTTTCTTCTCAAATGTATTTAAAATTAATTGCAGAAATATCTAATTTATATATGTATTCACACCCCTGAGTCAATACTTTGTAGAAGCACATTTGGCAGCGATTACAGCTGAGAGTCTTTCAACACCTGGATTGTGCAACATTTACCCTTTTATTTTTTTTTAAACTTATTTTTTATTTTATTTTATTCTTCAAGCTCTGTCAAATTGGTTGTTGATCATAGCTGGACAACCATTTGCAGGTCTTGCCATAGATTATCAATAAGATTTGTTGAAACTGTAACTCGGCCACTGATGAACATTCACTGTCTTCTTGGTAAGGAACTCCAGTGTAGATTTGGCCTTGTGTTTTAAGTTATTTTCCTGTTGAAAGGTGAAGTTATCTTCCAGTGTCTGGCGGAAAGCAAACAACCAGCTCAATTTTGTTTATTTTTATCTTGAAAAACTCCCCAGTGCTTAACCATTACAAGCATACCCATAACATGATGCAGCCACCACTCTGCTTGGAAATATGGAGAGTGATAATGTATGTATTCAGGCCAAAAAGTTAATTGCTTTGCCACATGTTTGTGCATTATTACTTTACTGCCTTGTTGCAAACAAGATGCATATTTTAGATTAGGCTTGTCATAACAAAGGGGTTGAATACTTATTGATTGAAGACATTTCAGATTTTCATTTGTAGTTAATTTGTACAAGTTAAAAAACAAACATAATTCCACTGTGACATTGGAGGGTTTTATGTGTAGGCCAGTGACAAAAATCTAAATTTAATACATTTTAAAATCACACTGTAACACAACAAATTGTGGGAAAAGTCAAGGGGTGTGAATACTTTCTGAAGGCACTGTATACCCATTGATTCTTGAAGAATATAACTTATAAATGCCTCATGAGCTTAGTTACACTGTCCTACCCCATTAGAACCCAATATATAAGCTTGTTTTACTCCAATGTTTGTACACAAAGTAAAATTATATTTTTTTAAGCACTAGGCTCAAAACATGTTTAAAAATATAATTTGGATGGTCAGTCCTTGCATCCACAGCTCTGTCTATGAATTTGAAAGTTTCCCCATCCCTCAGCTTTTTACCTAAACAAGGGTGGGTGGTTTCTTTTGTTATGGTTTCAACTGCTAATTGCCACTTTAAGGTATGCAAAGGGAAAAGGTATTCAAACATTTTGTAGTAAAAAATCTAACTAGTATTTCGCCAGGTAGTAGGAGAGAGGTGCTTCAGAGAGAGAGGCCGTGTCCCCTTTGCCACCCTTTATATAGCAGGACATTTCAAGGGTTTATTAAGGCTCGCCTGTGGCCACTAAACGTGGTCACAAAAACGTGGGAACAGCTAATTGCAGCGTGCGCTAATTTCTCAGATGACGCCATCGTTTTTGACGGCCCTGTTACCCCTCTCTGGGATTAATGGGCCTCTTTAGACACTTCCTGACCACCCTGTAACTAGATGTTTGTGTTGTTGTAGCCGCTGATGACGTCACAGACAGGATTTTCCCAGAGAGGGACACAACAATGTTCTCACTTTGATCTCCTTGTCATCTAGTTAGACAACGAGCTGATAATCCTAGCGATAGGCCTAATGTTTCTCTCCAGTGTTTTCAATAGCTATACATGACGTGTAGGTTGTCAGCTGATTCATTCGGGAAGGTCATTTTGAAGTTTGTGTGTTGTGTGACTCTTTTCCAAGGACATTCCCGATCCGTGGCTTCCAGATCTACGATGGTCCTGTTCGGCTCACCCAGAGCACTTTCCGAAATTATGTCCCGACGATGGAGCGCTTCGCCAGCGCAGTGGGCTTCAACCTGAAGAACACCTGGCAGCTCACGCCCCGCAACAACCTGTCCAAGCTCAGCTTCCGGCCCACTGTGAGTAGCTAGCACACCACTCCACCTTTCATCCTAGAAGTGGGCACTCATTCACCACCCCTTGTGCATAGAAAAGCATTGGATTGGTGCAAGCAAGGTGGTGCCATATCGTTTATGCCATATTCCTTACACCAGTGAGTCCTTTTAAATACGAGGGGGAGTGTATGAGTGCACACTTTGGGAGAAGGGCCATTGTTCTACCCCTTCTTTCAAATACTGACAGAATAATGATGTTATGAAATACACAGTACCAGTCAAAAGTTTGGAGACACCTACTCATTTCAGGGATTTTCTTTATTTTTACTGTTTTCTACGTTGTAGAATAAAAGTGAAGACATCAAACTATTAAATAACACATATGGAATCATGTAGTAACCAAAAACTTGTTAAGCAAATCTAAATACACTGCTCAAAAAAATAAGGGGAGCACTTAAACAACACAATGTAACTCCAAGTCAATCACACTTCTGTGAAATCAAACTGTCCACTTAGGAAGCAACACTGATTGACAATAAAGTTCACATGCTGTTGTGCAAATGGAATAGACAACAGTTGGAAATGATAGGCAATTAGCAAGACACCCCCAAAAAAGAAGTGGTTCTGCAGGTGGTGACCACAGACCACTTCTTAGTTCCTATGCTTCCTGGCTGATGTTTTGGTCACTTTTGAATGCTGGCGGTGCTTTCACTCTAGTGGTAGCATGAGACGGAGTCTACAACCCACACAAGTGGCTCAGGTAGTGCAGCTCATCCAGGATTGCACATCAATGCGAGCTGTGGCAAGAAGGTTTGCTGTGTCTATCAGCGTAGTGTCCAGAGCATGGAGGCGCTACCAGGAGACAGGCCAGTACATCAGGAGACGTGGAGGAGGCCGTAGGAGGGCAACAACCCAGCAGCAGGACCACTACCTCCGCCTTTGTGCAAGGAGGAGCAGGAGGAGCACTGCCAGAGCCCTGCAAAAGGACCTCCAGCAGGCCACAAATGTGCATGTGTCTGCTCAAACGGTCAGAAACGGACCCCATGAGGGTGGTATGAGAGCCCGACGTCCACAGTTGGGGGTTGTGCTTACAGCCCAACACCGTGCAGGACGTTTGGCATTTGCCAGAGAACACCAAGATTGGCAAATTCGCCACGGGTGCCCTGTGCTCTTCACAGATGAAAGCAGGTTCACACTGAGCACATGTGACAGTCTGGAGACGCCGTGGAGAACGTTCTGCTGCCTGCAACATCCTCCAGCATGACCGGCTTGGCGGTGGGTCAGTCATGGTGTGGGAAGAAGATCCCTCAGGAGACCATCCGCCACCTCATCAGGAGCATGCCCAGGCGTTGTAGGGAGGTCATACAGGCACGTGGAGGCCGCATACACTACTGAGCCTCATTTTGACTTGTTTTAAGGACATTACATCAAAGTTGGATCAGCCTGTAGTGTGGTTTTCCACTTTCATTTTGAGTGTGACTCCAAATCCAGAGCTCCATGGGTTGATAAATTTGATTTCCATTGATAATTTTTGTGTGATTTTGTTGTCAGCACATTCAACTATGTAAAGAAAAAAATATTTAATAAGAATATTTCATTCATTCAGATCTAGGATGTGTTATTTTAGTGTTCCCTTTATTTTTCTGAGCAGTGTATACATTTGACATTCTCAAAGTAGCCACCTTTTGCCTTGACGACAGCTTTGCACACTCTTGGCATTCGCTCATCAAACATGAGGTAGTCATCTGGAATGCATTTCAATTAACAGGTGTGCCTTGTTAAAAGTTAATTTATTTCCTTATTGTTTTTGAGCCAATCAGTTGTGTTGTGACATGGTAGGGGTGGTATACAGAAGATAGGCCTATTTAGTAAAAGACCAAGTCCATATTATGGCAAGAACAGCTCAAATAAGCAAAGAGAAACCACAGTCCATCATTATATTAAGACATGCTTAACACTTTTTTGCTTACTACATGATCCCATGTGTTATTTCATAGTTTTAATGGCTTCACTATTTTTACAGAAACTTTGAGAGTTTCTTCAAGTGCAGTCACAAAAACCATCAAGCGCTATGATGAAACTGGCTCTCATGAGGACCGCCACAGGAAAGGAAGACCCAGATTTACCTCTGTTGCAAATGATAAGTTAATTAGAGATAACTGCACCTCAGATTGGAGTTCAAGTAACAGACACATCTCAACATCAACTGTTGAAAGGAGACTGCGTGAATCAGACCTTCGTGGTCGAATTGCTGCAAAGAAACCATTACTAAAGGACACCAATAATAATAAGAGACTTGCTTGGACCAAGAAACACAAACAATGGACATTAGACCAGTAGAAATCTGTTTGTTGGTCTGATGAATCCAAATTTGAGATTTTGGGCTCCAACCACCGTGTCTTCGTGAGATGCGGAGTAGGTGAACGGATGATCTTTGCATGTGTGGTTCCCACCGTGAAGCATGGAGGAGGAGGTTTGATGGTGTGGGGGTGCTTTGCTGGTGACACTGTCAGTGATTTATTTAGAATTCAAGGCACACTTAACCAGCATGGCTACCACAGCATTCTGCAGCGCTATACCATCCCATCTGGTTTGTTTGTCAACAGGACAATGACCCAAAAACACACCTCCAGGCTGTGTAAGAGCTATTTGACCAAGGAGAGTGATGGAGTGCTGCATCAGATGACCTGGCCTCCACAATCACCTGACATCAACCCAATTGAGATGGTTTGGGATGAGTTGGACCGCATAGTGAAGGAAAAGCAGACATCAAGTGCCCAGCATACAGTGGTTGCTTCACTAAAAGTTGTGTGATTATGCTGCGTTACTTGGAGGTCATTTGTGGTTTAGTACAGTAGCCTGCGTCACCACTTCATTACTCCAGACCAGCGCAAGGGGGAGTTAGAGCACTGATTATGCTTTTGGGTCCCACTGTGTCTCTAACTGACAATGAATGGGTGACATAAACCAAAATAGAAACGGATAATTGTGCACAACTTCAGTTTTACTTACTAAAACTGCTATTTCGCTAAGGTTTTTATTTTATTTTGTTAGGATTATTTTGCTCCCACTATAATACTGTTTTCCACTCCCGACCGGTCACGTTGTACAGCGCCTGAGTGGCGCAACGCTCTAAGACACTGCAAAGCTGTGCAAGCTGTGTTGCTCCAGATGCCGGTTCAATACCTGTGCCGCCCTTGACTGAGAGACCCATGAGATGACTGTACTTTTTTGGTTTCTCTCCCTCTACAAACAGAAATAAATCATTCTAAATAACAAACTGGCTTTCTTTCCGAATTAGTAACAATGTCTCACCATGTTCAAGAATGTCCTTTTTCTTGCTCATATTACGTTATTTGAAAACAAAATCATCATCTCCAATATATATATATATATATATATATATTTTAAACAAAGTGTTTTATTATTATTATTAATTTAGAATTCTATAAAAGCTTGTTGGATATTCTAACAGATATATTATTAACCCTGTTATTAGCAGGACAATATATTAAATCTGGACACTGACCCTCCAAAATGGAAGGAAGTAGAGAACGTTGTCCGACGAGCAAGAGCGGCCTCCGCTCCTGGGCCTAATGGAGTACCATACAAGCTCTACAAGAACGCCCCGGATGTTCTATGCTTTCTTTGGAGGCTCATGAGGATAGTGTGGCAGAAGGAAATAATACCAAAGGCATGGCGAAGGGCTGGTGGTGTGCTGATCCCGAAAGAGAAGGATGCGACAGACATCAGTCAATTCCGACCAATCTCCCTTCTCAATGTCGAAGGGAATATCTTTTTCAGTATAATAGCACAGAGGCTGTCCACTTACCTGTAAAGGAACAAGTAAATTGATACATCTGTACAGAAAGCGGGCATTCCTGGTTTCTCTGGTTGCCTGGAACATACTAGTATGATTTGGCACCAGATACAAACATCTAAGAAGGACAAGAGAGACCTCTGTCATCTTCCTCGACCTGGCCAATGCCTTTGGCTCAGTTGCCCATGAACTCCTCTGGGAATCCTTCAACATTTTCCACGTACCAGAACCCATCACTACACTGTTAAAGGCCTATTTCCAAGACCTGCAATTGTGTTTCACAACACCTGACTTCACAACAACATGGCAGCGCTTGGAAGTAGGCATAATGGCAGGCTGTACAATTTCACCTCTGGCCTTCACTATGGCCATGGAAGACATCACCAGGGCATCGAGATGGGTGGTCGGCGGTGAGAGAACTAAGGTAGGGCTCCGTCTCCCACCTATCCGAGCATACATGGATTGCATGACTACACTGACCACCACTGCAGCATGCACCGGGCGGCTACTTGCAAAACTGCAGGATAATATCAAGTGGGCCCGGATGAAAATCAAGCCAAGCAAATCTCGAAGCATCTCCATAGTCAAGGGACAGATTAAAGATGTGAGATTCTGCCTTGGAGATGACCCGATACCAACGGTGTCTGAGCAACCCGTCAAGAGCCTAGGTAGATGGTACAACGAAAGCCTCCGGGATAAAGATTAAGTGCAGCAAGTAAGGCAGGATATTGCCGACGGTCTTCAACAAGAACCTACTGCCTGGGAAGCTCAAGCTTGGGTGCCTACAGTTTGGACTTCTCCCCCAGGTAATGCGGCCTCTCACCATCTATGAGGTCCCAATAACAACAGTGGAGAAGATGGAGCGAACCATTACCTCATATGTGAAGAAATGGCTGGGTGTCCCACGATGCCTGAGTAACATCGGCCTCTATGGCAAAGGGGTCCTTGAACTACCTCTTACAAGTCTAACGGAGGAGTACAAGTGCTCTAAAGTAAGACTGCAGATGACATTGAAGGACTCCAAAGACCAGACCATTAGCAAAGTTGCACCTCCCCTACAAACTGAACGGATATGGACATCATCCAAGGCTGTGCAGCAAGCAACATCAGCCCTGAGACACCAAGACATTGTGGGGAATATCCAGCATGGAAGAGGAGGCTTTGGCCTGGCAGCAAGCAAACCAACGTTCCATAAGACAACAATATCTGAACGCAGGAAGCTGGTGGTCGAGGAGGTGCGCAGACAGGAGGAGACTGCAAGAAGTGCAAAGGTTGTCTCTCTTGCTAAACAAGGGCAATGGATGCGGTGGGAAGGCCTGGAGAGGAGAAAGATCAACTGGAGTGAGCTTTGGCAAATGAAAGCAAGCAACATCAGCTTCATCATAAGAGCTGTTTATGATGTGCTTCCATCACCAAAAAACCTACATCAATCGTATGGTGAGGACCCGACCTGCCCCCTCTGCCCAGCTCCAGCGACTCTCAGGCATATAATGACCGGTTGCAAGACCAGCCTCTTACAAGGCCGCTACACCTGGAGGCACAATCAGGTCCTCGAGCCTGGCTGCAGCACTTGAGATCAAGAGGAGTGCAACCAATTCATTGCCTCCAAAAACAAGCAATCCCGTCAAAACAACAACATTCATCCGGGAGGGACAGAAAAGGCCCAAGCATCCTCCTTCGAAGCCAGAAACTGGACACCTAGCCATGGCCCGGGACTGGAAGATGCTTGTCAATATTGGCCAGCAACTCATTTTTCCACCTGAGATTGCTTCTACCAACCTTAGGCCAGACATGGTACTCTGGTCCCCTTCACAAAAGGCTGTGTACATCATAGAGCTCACAGTCCCATGGGAAAACTCTGTTGAAGAGGCCTACGAGCGTAAGAAACTGCGTTACACAGAGTTGGCAGCAGATGCAACTCAGCATGACTGGAATGCAAAAGTCTGGCCAGTTGAAGTGGGATGCAGAGGATTTGTGGCTTCTTCCACCATCAAGTTGCTGAAAGAACTTGGAATCCATGGACAGGCTCTGCAGCAGACTGTCAGAGCAGTTTCTCAAGCAGCTGAAAGAGGCAGCCAGTGGATCTGGATCAAACGGAAGGACCCTTGCTGAGCTATATCTTCATGACCCCCCACCCTCCTGAGAACCCAATTCAGTTCCCTCCAACTTGAGGAGGGCATATGAGGTATGCGGTCAGCTGTAGGGCTGGCTCAGGGAAGAGGACGCCCCTGCCTTGCATAGTCCCGTGGGAAATCTTAATTGGGCATGGGACACAAGCTAAGGCTTGACACCCTTTAGCTGGCCACCTTTGATGAGGGTGTTTAGTAATTAAAGGCCGAAACACCCACTGATTCGAAGGCACACTACTGAGGATGTGTCCCAAAATTTACATCTTAACCCAGTCTAAGAAATAAACCTCCCATGCCACTCTGTCAACATCACGGCAAATCTCATGTGAGTGCATTCCATATATTGCCACAATGGACAGTTTTTAACATCTCGTCCCGTGTTTTATGATTCTATTGGTCATGGCTCCCGAGTGGCGCACCATGGGATTGCCTTGCAGTTCTCCAGCTGTATCCACTGAAAGCACACAAGGTTTAAGGCACGATGGCAGGGGGCACAGGATGGGCCACAGAGCCGCGCACAGAAGACCGACCTAGACCGACCTTTTTCTTGGAATAGAAACACCATAAAATGAATCAAATGAATTAAGCAACATTTCTTAAAATCAGTCCCATATACTATGTTCTTACAAAAAAGGTTTTAAAATCTCTAGTACAGCTACTATTGAAGGCTATAGAATGCTTCTCAAAGATGCCATCTGGTGGTCAAACTAGCACTAACTAGCATTAATGCTACCAGTGGTGCACACTTATTACACTTAAATAACGTGCCATAGAATTCTGCTGCAACATTGCAAGCTGCACCCGCAGTATGCTGCAACTTTTAAGGTACGAACCACTGTATGTGGGAACTCCTTCAAGACTATTGGAAAAGCATTCCTCATGAAGCTGATTGAGAGCATGCCAAGAGTGTGCAAATCTGTCATCAAGGCAAAGGGTGGCTACTTTGAAGATTCGAAAATATAAAATAAATGTTTGTTTAACAATTTTTTTGCTTACTACATCATTCCATATGTGTTATTTCATAGTTTTGATGGCTTCACTATTATTCTAAAATGTAGAAAATAGTCAAAATAAAGACAAACCCTTGAATGATTAGGTGTGTCCAAACCTTTAACTGGTACTGTATGTCTGACAAAGGTCACCAACTGAAATATTAGTGTTTATAGAGTCTAGAATTTACATCTGCTTTTTTGAACTTTTTCATAATTCCTCTCTGAGGGTCCTTGTTAGGATTTAGTGGAACTTGTGCTTTCACTGACAGCTTTGTTTTTAGAGTGCAGGGATCAGACACTGTTTTCCTGCACATGCTCTCCTTCCGTCTGTTTCTTTTTTTTTCCCTGTTGGTTTGGTCCCATCTGTTGGTAGAATCCCCTTTGCCCTGGAACACAGCAGAGCTCAGAGTTACGGGGGTTGGCACTTACAGACAGACACAGCGAGACACTGTCTGAAAGAGAGGGAGAGAAACACTGACTAAAAGAGAAAGAAACATTGTGACTGAAAGAGAGACACTGACTGAAAGAGACTGTGAATGTGTGTGTGAGAGAGAGACTGACTGTGAGAGAGAGACTGACTGTGTGAGAGAGAGACTGACTGTGTGAGAGAGAGACTGACTGTGTGAGAGAGAGACTGACTGTGTGAGAGAGAGACTGACTGTGTGAGAGAGAGACTGACTGTGTGAGAGAGAGACTGACTGTGTGAGAGAGAGACTGACTGACTGTGAGAGAGAGAGACTGACTGTGTGAGATCAACTGAGAGTTGCTAAAAATAAACTAAAAATACAAAACTAAAAATACAAAAATAACACCGATGACAACTGGTTTGATGCAAATTGTGAAATTATAAGGAAAACCCTTAGAACACTATCCAACCAAAAGCACAGAGACCCAAATAATGGTGAATTATACCTTCATTTATTGTGAAACTTTTAAAAGTACACTCAGAACCAAAAAAGCAAAGTACAACAGCAAGCAGCTGACACTATTTGAGGAGTCCATAAACACAAACAACTTCTGGCAAAATCGGAAAGAATGAAAGAAAAATTAAAACAAGAGGAACTAGCGATACAAAATGGTGACATATGGACAACCCATTATAAAACACTCTACAACACCGTTCAAATTGACACAAACGCAGAACGCCAAATTCATGAGTAGTTGAATGGATTAGAAAAAACTTTAAAGGACAATCAAAATCCATTGTACTCCCCAATTTCTGACCAGGAGCTCTATAAGAAACTTCAGGCCCTCAAATTTAAAAAAGCATGCTGACCTGATGGGATCCTAAATGAGATGCTCAAACTCACTACTGCAAAATTTCAATTGGCTATATTAAAATTTTATCCTGAGTTTAGGTTATTTCCCTGACATGTGGAATCAAGGACTCATAACCCCAATCTTTAAGAACGGAGACAAATTTGACCCTAACAATTACAAAGGCATTTGTGTGAACAACAACCTAGGGAAAGTTTTCTGTAGTATTATAAATGTAAGAGTTCTAAACTTCCTTAATAAGCACACTGGCTTGAGTGAAAGCCAAATTGGATTTATACCAAAATATCGCACGACTGATCATATTTACACCCTACACTGATAGATAAACATGTCCACCAAAATAATATGGGGCAGCAGCGTAGCCTAGTGGTTAGAGTGTTGGAATAGTAACCACAAGGTTGCAAGTTCAAATCCCCAAGCTGACAAGGTAGAAATCTGTCGTTCTGCCCCTGAACAAGGCAGTTAACCCACTGCTCCTAGGCTGTCATTGAAAATAATATTTGTTCTGAACTAGCTTGCCTTGTTAAATAAAGGTAAATTGAATACCAAAATAGACGCTTGCTTTATCGACTTCCAAAAGGCATTTGATTCTAGGACTGTTCTACAAAGTTATTGAAAGTGGTGTAGGGGGTAAGACATATGACATAATTAAATCAATGTATACTGGCAATACGTGCAGCGTTAACATTGGCAAGAAAATAACATAATTCTTTAACCAGGTGCGGGACCTTTGTCAGGGTTGCAATCTGAGCCCTGCACTCTTCAATATTTACATCAATGAATTGGCCACTATTCTAGAAAAATCCTCAGCCCCTGGTGTTTGTCTCCACAATTCAGAGGTTAAATTCCTGTTGCTGACAGGTGTATAAAACACTGGAATGGTAGATTTGTAGTGGAAGAATGTGCAAATGACCTATGCCTGCTGTCACCCACAGCACATGGCCCTACAGCAGAGCCTGGACCTGAGCAGTACTGCCCAACCTGGGCCATGGCAGTAAACCCCAAAAAACCTAAAATAATGATTTTCCAGAGAAGATCCAGATCTCAGGGAATTAGACCAAAGTCCTCAATTGATACAAAATATATAGAGTACTGCACACACTACAATTACTTAGGTTTAAAAATAAGCTCAACTGGACACCTTAATGATGCAGTGAATGAACTGAGAGAGAAAGCATGCAGGGCATTCTACACCATTAAAAACCCAATTCAAATTGAAATGCCTATTAAAATGTAGCTAAAACTATCATTGAACCAATTGTACTTTATGCCACTGAGGTGTGGGGTCCCACTTCCAAATCAAGATTTCGCCAAATGGGACAAACACCCCATTGAAACCCTGCATTCTGTAAGATTCTCCTACATGCCCAGAGGAAAACTTTGAGCAATGCATGCAGGGCAGAATTAGGCCAATATCCGCTAATAATAAAAACTCAGAAAAGTGCAATTAAGTTTTGGAAACATCTAAAATACAGTGACCCCCTCTCATATCTCTGAAACTGGAAACACTTATCTCCCTCAGTAGCTTTAAGCAGCAGCTGTCAGAGCAGCTCACAGATTACTGCACCTGTACATAGCCCATCTATAATTTAGCCCAAACAACGACCCCCCCCCCCTACTGTATTTATTTATTTTGCTCCTTTGCATCCAATTATTTTTCTCTACTTTGCACATTCTTCCACTGCAAATCTACCATTCCAGTGTTTTACTTGCGGTATTGTATTTACTTCGCCACCATGGCCTTTTTTTTGCCTTTACCTCCCTTATCTCACTTGCTCACATTGTATATAGACTTACTTTTCTACTGTATTATTGACTGTATGTTTGTTTTACTCCATGTGTAACTCTGTGTTGTTGTATGTGTTGAACTGCTTTGCTTTATCTTGGCCAGGTCACAATTGTAAATGAGAACTTGTTCTCAACTTGCCTACCTGGTTAAATAAAGGTAAAATAAAAAAATACAAATATCATTACCATGCCCTGCAATGCTAAGAGCTGAGCAAAAAATAAGAGTCCCCTCATCCAGCTGGTCCTGGGGCTGAGTTCACAAACCTGTTCTACTAACACACTGAAGTCTCAGGACCAGAACATCCAATCAATCAGAATAAAACAAATTTCTACAGTCAAAACAAAACTATATTGCTTATTGGGAAACACAAGCACAAAGCAAAATGAAGTGCTATCTGGCCCTAAATCGTCAGTACACCGTGGCTAACTATTTGACCATGGTTACTAATCAAAACCTCAGAAAAACCTTGACAAAGTACAGGCTCAGTGAGCACAGCTTTCCATTGAGAAGGGTAGACACAGGAAAACCTGGCTCCCTGTAGAGGAAAGGCTGTGCAACCGCTGCACCACAGCAGAACCTGAGACAGAGCTGCATTTCCTGACAAAATGTCAAAAATATAAAACAATTAGTGTCATTTCCCCAAATTTGAAACCCTTGTACATAATGAATATTGTTACGTCATGCCAATAAAGGAAATTGAAATGACTGACTGTGTGTGAGAGACTGACTGACTGACTGCGATAGAGAGACTGACTGACTGTGTGTGTGTGAGAGACTGACTGACTGTGTGTGAGAGACTGACTGACTGTGTGTGAGAGACTGACTGACTGTGTGTGAGAGACTGACTGACTGTGTGTGAGAGACTGACTGACTGACTGTGTGTGAAAGAGAGACTGACAGACTGTGTGAGAGAGACTGACTGACTGTGTCTGAGAGACTGACTGACTGACTGTGTGTGAGAGAGAGACTGACAGACTGTGTGAGAGAGACTGACTGACTGTGTGAGAGAGACTGACTGACTGTGTGTGAGAGAGACTGACTGACTGTGTGTGAGAGAGACTGACTGACTGTGTGTGAGAGAGACTGACTGAGTGTGTGTGTGTGAGAGAGAGCGGGAGAGATTGACTGACTGTGTGAGAGAGAGACTGACTGACTGAGTGTGTGTGTGTGTGTGAGAGAGAGCGGGAGAGATTGACTGACTGTGTGAGAGAGAGACTGACTGACTGTGAGAGAGAGAGAGACTGACTGACTGTGTGAGAGAGAGACTGACTGTGTGTGTGAGAGAGAGACTGACTGACTGTGAGAGAGAGAGAGACTGACTGACTGTGAGAGAGAGAGAGACTGACTGAGTGTGTGTGAGAGAGAGACTGACTGAGTGTGTGTGCGAGAGAGATTGACTGTGTGTGAGAGACTGACTGACTGACTGTGTGAGAGAGACTTACTGACTGTGTGAGAGACTGACTGACTGTGTGAGAGACTGACTGACTGTGTGAGAGACTGACTGACTGTGTGAGAGAGACTGACTGACTGTGTGAGAGACTGACTGACTGACTGTGTGAGAGAGAGACTGAATGACTGTCTGTGTGAGAGAGAGACTGAATGACTGTCTGTGTGAGAGAGAGACTGAATGACTGTCTGTGTGAGAGAGAGACTGAATGACTGACTGACTGTGTGAGAGAGACTGACTGACTGTGTGTGAGAGAGACTGACTGACTGTGTGAGAGAGAGACTGAATGACTGTCTGTGTGAGAGAGAGACTGAATGACTGTCTGTGTGAGAGAGAGACTGAATGACTGACTGACTGACTGTGTGAGAGAGAGACTGAATGACTGACTGACTGACTGTGTGAGAGAGAGACTGACTGTGTGAGAGAGAGACTGAATGACTGACTGACTGTGTGAGAGAGAGACTGACTGTGTGTGAGAGAGAGACTGACTGTGTGAGAGAGAGACTGACTGTGTGAGAGAGAGACTGACTGTGTGTGAGAGAGAGACTGACTGTGTGTGAGAGAGAGACTGACTGTGTGTGAGAGAGAGACTGACTGTGTGTGAGAGAGAGACTGACTGTGTGTGAGAGAGAGACTGACTGTGTGTGAGAGAGAGACTGACTGTGTGTGAGAGAGAGACTGACTGTGTGTGAGAGAGACTGACTGTGTGTGAGAGAGACTGACTGTGTGTGAGAGAGAGACTGACTGTGTGTGAGAGAGTGGCTGACTGTGTGTGAGAGACTGACTGACTGTGTGTGAGAGACTGACTGACTGTGTGTGAGAGACTGACTGACTGTGTGTGAGAGACTGACTGACTGTGTGTGAGAGACTGACTGACTGTGTGTGAGAGACTGACTGACTGTGTGTGAGAGACTGACTGACTGTGTGTGAGAGACTGTCTGTCTGTGAGAGAGACTGACTGTCTGTCTGTGAGAGAGACTGACTGTCTGTCTGTGAGAGAGACTCACTGTCTGTGTGTGAGCGAGACTGACTGACTGACTGTGTGTGAGAGAGAGACTGACTGACTGTCTGTGTGAGAGAGAGACTGACTGACTGTCTGTGTGAGAGAGAGACTGAATGACTGTCTGTGTGAGAGAGAGACTGAATGACTGACTGACTGACTGTGTGAGAGAGAGACGGTGTGAGAGAGACTGACTGTGTGAGAGAGAGACTGACTGTGTGAGAGACTGACTGTGTGAGAGAGAGACTGACTGTGTGAGAGAGAGACTGACTGTGTGAGAGAGAGACTGACTGTGTGAGAGAGAGAGACTGACTGTGTGAGAGAGAGACTGACTGTGTGAGAGAGAGACTGACTGTGTGAGAGAGAGACTGACTGTGTGAGAGAGAGACTGACTGTGTGAGAGAGAGACTGACTGTGTGAGAGAGAGAGACTGACTGTGTGAGAGAGAGACTGACTGTGTGAGAGAGACTGACTGTGTGAGAGAGACTGACTGTGTGAGAGAGACTGACTGTGTGAGAGAGAGACTGACTGTGTGAGAGTGACTGACTGTGTGAGAGTGACTGACTGACTGACTGTGAGAGATAGACTGACTGACTGACTGTGTGTGAGAGAGAGACTGACTGACTGACTGTGTGTGTGAGAGAGACTAACTGACTGTGTGTGAGAGAGACTGACTGACTGTGTGTGAGAGAGAGACTGACTGACTGTGTGAGAGAGAGACTGACTGACTGACTGTGAGAGAGAGACTGACTGTGTGAGAGAGAGACTGACTGTGTGAGAGAGAGACTGACTGTGTGAGAGAGACTGACTGTGTGAGAGAGACTGACTGTGTGAGAGAGAGACTGACTGTGTGAGAGAGAGACTGACTGTGTGAGAGAGAGACTGACTGTGTGAGAGTGACTGACTGACTGACTGTGAGAGAGAGACTGACTGACTGACTGTGTGTGAGAGAGAGACTGACTGACTGTGAGAGAGAGACTGACTGTGTGAGAGAGAGACTGACTGTGTGAGAGAGAGACTGACTGTGTGAGAGAGACTGACTGTGTGAGAGAGAGACTGACTGTGTGAGAGAGAGACTGACTGTGTGTGAGAGAGACTGACTGTGTGAGATAGACTGACTGTGTGAGAGCGATGACTGTGTGAGAGAGACTGACTGACTGACTGTGTGAGAGAGAGACTGACTGTGTGAGAGAGATGACTGTGTGAGAGAGAGACTGACTGTGTGAGCGTGACTGACTGACTGTGTGTGAGAG
This sequence comes from Oncorhynchus masou masou, assembly GCF_036934945.1. Classification (NCBI taxonomy): domain Eukaryota; kingdom Metazoa; phylum Chordata; class Actinopteri; order Salmoniformes; family Salmonidae; genus Oncorhynchus; species Oncorhynchus masou. The sequence continues at coordinate 39,604,486 of NC_088236.1, read as the reverse complement.
AGAGACTGACTGACTGACTGTGTGTGAGAGAGAGACTGACTGACTGACTGTGTGTGAGAGAGAGACTAACTGACTGTGTGTGAGAGAGACTGACTAACTGTGTGTGAGGGAGAGACTGACTGACTGTGAGAGAGACTGACTGACTGACTGTGAGAGAGAGACTGACTGTGTCAGAGAGAGACTGACTGTGTGAGAGAGAGACTGACTGTGTGAGAGAGAGACTGACTGTGTGAGAGAGATGACTGTGTGAGAGAGACTGACTGTGTGAGAGACTGACTGACTGTGTGAGAGAGAGAGACTAACTGTGTGAGAGAGAGACTGACTGTGTGAGAGAGAGACTGACTGTGTGAGAGAGAGACTGGCTGTGTGAGAGACTGACTGACTGACTGAGAGAGAGAGACTGACTGACTGACTGTGTGAGACTGACTGACTGTGTGAGAGAGAGACTGACTGACTGTGTGTGAGAGAGACTGACTGACTGACTGTGTGTGAGAGAGAGACTGACTGACTGTCTGTGTGAGAGAGGGACTGACTGACTGTCTGTGTGAGAGAGGGACTGACTGACTGACTGTCTGTGTGTGAGAGAGACTGACTGACTGTCTGTGTGAGAGAGGGACTGACTGACTGTCTGTGTGAGAGAGGGACTGACTGACTGACTGTCTGTGTGAGAGAGAGACTGACTGACTGTCTGTGTGAGACAGTCTCTCTCTCTCTCACACACAGTTAGTCAGTAGAATCTCACACACACAGTCAGTCAGTCTCTCTCACACAGTCAGTCAGTCTCTCTCTCACACAGTCAGTCAGTCAAATTCAAATTCAAACTGCTTTATTGGCATGAAAAACATTGTGTCAATATTGCCAAAGCAACAATGTATACAATATACATTGTAACAAAATTCTAAATGATAGCAAATATAAAATATAAAAGTGTAGTAAATAATAATACAAAATTAAATACAAAAATAATAATAATTACAGTAATAACAATAATAGCAATAACAATTAAGTTACTGCTTACTATGCAGATGTTATTATTCAGTGTCCCTCAGGCTATGGCAGGAAAATACATATTTGGCTGCAAGAGGAGCCATTGCTCCTTCGCCCATGAGGATTCTTAGTTTTTCCTCTGGGTTCAATTTGTAAAAATTTGGAATATGTTTAGTAATTTCTGTGAATAATGAATCTCTTTGTGAGGAATATTTATCACAGTAAAGGAGAAAGTGCATCTCTGTCTCTACCTCCCCTGTTATGCAGTGACCACATACACGCTCCTCTTTGGGTAGCCATGTCTTTTTATGTCTGCCGGTTTCTATTGCCAATCGGTGGTCACTCAGCCTGTACTTGGTAAGGATCTGTCTCTGCTTCGTATCTCTGACAGAGTAGAGATAATCAGCCAATTCATATTCTCTGTTTAGGGTCAGATAGCAATTTAGTCGGCTTTGGGATTTTGTTTCATTTTTCCAATGTTGTAAATATGATTCCTTTGATTGGTTCATGATTTTGCTTATTGGAATTCTTTCTTTTGAAGCAGTGCTGGTGTCAGCTTGGTTGGTGAGGTCCAACACCAGCTGACTGAGAGGGCTCGTTTCTGGGCTCAGCTCTTGGGTTTGAAGTGATTTAAATTGCAGACTTGAATTTGGACTTGAATTCAGATGTAGCCAAAATTTTAATGATCTTTTCTGTATTTTCATTATTACTGGAAAACGGCCCAATTCTGCCCTACATGCATTAGTTGGTGTATTTCTCTGAACTTGTAGGATTTTCCGACAGAATTCTGCATGTAGGGCTTCAATTGGATGTTTGTCCCACATTTTAAAGTCCAGTTTATTGAGTGGCCCCCAAACCTCACTTCCATAAAGAGCTATTGGTAGGATTACACTGTCAAATATTTTAGTCCAAATTCTAATTGGGATGTTGATTTTGAATAATTTCATTTTTATTGCATACATTGCTCTGCGGGCTTTTTCTTTGAGTGCATTCACTGCCATATTAAAGTTTCCCGATGCAGATATGGTCAGACCAAGATAGGTGTAATTTTTTGTGTGTTCAATTAAGGTGTTGTTCAGGGTGAATTTATATTTGTGTTTCTGACATCTGGGTTTTTTTGGAAAATCATGATTTTAGTTTTTTGGAAATTTACTGCCAGGGCCCAATTATGGCAATATTGCTCCAGAATATTAATTTTCTGTTGAAGACCTTCTTTGGTTGGTGATAGAAGTACCACGTCATCAGCATATAGCAGGTATTTCACCTCTGTGTCAAATAATGTGAGTCCTGGGGCTGGAGATTGGTCCAACATGTCTGCTAATTCATTGATATAAATGTTGAAAAGATTTGGACTCAAACTGCAGCCTTGTCTCACACCTCGACATTGTGAAAAAAATTCTGTTCTTTGGTTTTTGATTTTTATTGCACACTTGTTTTCTGTGTACATACATTTTATTAAGTCATATACCTTACCACCAAGTCCACTTTGTAGAATAGCCCTTCGTGCCAAATCGAATCAAATGCTTTTTTAAAGTCAATAAAGCAAGCAAAGATTTTGCCCTCTTTTTTTGGTGGATGTGTTTATTAATTAGTGTGTGTAAGGTGTATATATGGTCAGTAGTGCGATGGTTAGGGAGAAAGCCAATTTGACATTTACTTATTACATTTTTTTCTTGAAGAAAGGTTTGAATTCTTGAATTCAAAATGCTACAGAAAATCTTTCCCAAGTTACTGTTTACGCAAATTCCCCTGTAATTATTAGGGTCTGATTTGTCTCCACTTTTGTGGATAGGGGAGATGAGCCCCTGGTTCCAGACATCAGGGAAGCAGCCAGAAGTTAAAACCATGTTGAACAATTTAAGCACAGCATTTTGCAACTCAGGTGTGCTGTTTTTCAGCATTTCATTTCTGATGTTGTCTAGACCACAAGCCTTCTTTGATTTAATAGATTTTAGCTTTTCATTTAGTTCTTGTTGGGTTATTGGGTAATCTAATGGATTTTGGTTGTTTTTAATGACTGATTCAAGGATGTTCAATTTTTTTTAAATTTCTAATTGGTTCTGTTGCAAGTCTTTTTGTGGGATGTTTTTGTATAGATTATCAAAATAAGTTTTCCAAATTCCTACATCTTGTATTGCTAATTCTTGTGGCTTTGTTGTGCTTAAATTGTTCCACATGTCCCAGAACTGATTTTGGTCAATTGCGTTTTCAATTTCATCAAGTGTCCTGTTGGTATAATTAAATTTCTTGCGTTTCAGTGTTTGTTTATACTGTTTCAGAGTTTCAAAGTATTCATATCGTAGCTCTGGGTTGTTTTGCTGTTTATGTTTTTTGTTTGACATTTGTCTCAAGTGTTTTCTAATTGTTTCACATTCATTATCAAACCATTTGTCAGAAACATTTAGATTTTTGCTTCTGATGTTGCATTTCTTTGGTTTTCTCAAATTTGCTTTCGATGCTGCTTTTTGGAATATGCAGTTGATGTTTTGAGTAGCTGAATTGACACCATCTTTATTGTTTTGGTACCGTGAGTTATTGAAAAACTGTATAGAGTTCATTATTTCATTTGAGTTCAATGTTTCAGTGAATCTCTCTGCACTGTTTGGAGCCCATCTGTATGATTGGTTTATGTTGTAGAGTTTATTGGGCTGTTTTTTTGAATGAATATTGCCGGTTAATTTCTTCAGAAACACGTTGATCTGACTGTGATCTGACAAGGGTGTCTGTGGTCTGACAGTGAATGCACTAATGGAAGAGGGGTCAATGTCAGAGATAGAGAGAGCGATTGACTGTGTGAGAGAGAGCGATTGACTGACTGTGTGAGAGAGACTGACTGACTGACTGTGTGAGAGAGGCTGACTGACTGAGTGTGTGAGAGAGGCTGACTGACTGAGTGTGTGAGAGAGGCTGACTGACTGACTGTGTGAGAGAGGCTGACTGACTGACTGTGTGAGAGAGACTGACTGACTGACTGTGTGAGAGAGAGACTGACTGACTGACTGTGTGAGAGAGACTGACTGACTGACTGTGTGAGAGAGAGACTGACTGTGTGAGAGAGAGACTGACTGTGTGTGAGAGAGAGACTGACTGTGTGTGAGAGAGAGACTGACTGTGTGTGAGAGAGAGACTGACTGTGTGTGAGAGAGAGACTGACTGTGTGTGAGAGAGAGACTGACTGTGTGTGAGAGACTGACTGACTGTGTGTGAGAGACTGACTGAATGTGTGTGAGAGACTGACTGACTGTGTGTGAGAGACTGACTGACTGTGTGTGAGAGACTGACTGACTGTGTGTGAGAGAGAGACTGACTGACTGACTGTGTGAGAGAGAGACTGACTGACTGACTGTGTGAGAGAGAGACTGACTGTGTGAGAGAGAGACTGACTGTGTGAGAGAGAGACTGACTGTGTGTGAGAGAGAGACTGACTGTGTGTGAGAGAGAGACTGACTGTGTGTGAGAGAGAGACTGACTGTGTGTGAGAGAGACTGACTGTGTGTGAGAGAGAGACTGACTGTGTGTGAGAGACTGACTGACTGTGTGTGAGAGAGAGACTGACTGTGTGTGAGAGACTGACTGACTGTGTGTGAGAGACTGACTGACTGTGTGTGAGAGACTGACTGACTGTGTGTGAGAGACTGACTGACTGTGTGTGAGAGACTGACTGACTGTGTGTGAGAGACTGACTGACTGTGTGTGAGAGAGAGACTGACTGACTGTCTGTGTGAGAGAGAGACTGAATGACTGTCTGTGTGAGAGAGAGACTGAATGACTGACTGACTGACTGTGTGAGAGAGAGACGGTGTGAGAGAGACTGACTGTGTGAGAGAGAGACTGACTGTGTGAGAGAGAGACTGACTGTGTGAGAGAGAGACTGACTGTGTGAGAGAGAGACTGACTGTGTGAGAGAGAGACTGACTGTGTGAGAGAGAGACTGACTGTGTGAGAGAGAGACTGACTGTGTGAGAGAGAGACTGACTGTGTGAGAGAGAGACTGACTGTGTGAGAGAGAGACTGACTGTGTGAGAGAGACTGACTATGTGAGAGAGAGACTGACTGTGTGAGAGTGACTGACTGTGTGAGAGTGACTGACTGACTGACTGTGAGAGATAGACTGACTGACTGACTGACTGTGTGTGAGAGAGAGACTTACTGACTGTGTGTGAGAGAGAGACTGACTGACTGTGAGAGAGACTGACTGACTGACTGTGAGAGAGAGACTGACTGTGTGAGAGAGAGACTGACTGTGTGAGAGAGAGACTGACTGTGTGAGAGAGGACTGTGTGAGAGAGATGACTGTGTGAGAGAGACTGACTGTGTGAGAGACTGACTGACTGTGTGAGAGAGAGAGACTGACTGTGTGAGAGAGAGACTGACTGTGTGAGAGAGAGACTGACTGTGTGAGAGAGAGACTGGCTGTGTGAGAGACTGACTGACTGTGTGAGAGAGAGACTGACTGTGTGAGAGAGAGACTGACTGTGTGAGAGAGAGACTGACTGTGTGAGAGAGACTGACTGTGTGAGAGAGAGACTGACTGTGTGAGAGTGACTGACTGTGTGAGAGAGAGACTGACTGACTGTCTGTGTGAGAGAGGGACTGACTGACTGACTGTCTGTGTGAGAGAGAGACTGACTGACTGTCTGTGTGAGACAGTCTCTCTCTCTCTCACACACAGTTAGTCAGTAGAATCTCACACACACAGACTGACTGACTGACTGTCTGTGTGAGAGAGGGACTGACTGACTGACTGTCTGTGTGTGAGAGGGACTGACTGACTGACTGTCTGTGTGTGAGAGAGACTGACTGACTGTCTGTGTGAGAGAGGGACTGACTGACTGTCTGTGTGAGAGAGGGACTGACTGTCTGTGTGAGAGAGAGACTGACTGACTGTCTGTGTGAGACAGTCTCTCTCTCTCTCACACACAGTTAGTCAGTAGAATCTCACACACACAGGCAGTCAGTCTCTCTCACACAGTCAGTCAGTCTCTCTCTCACACAGTCAGTCAGTCTCTCTCTCACACAGTCAGTCTCTCTCTCACACAGTCAGTCTCTCTCTCACACAGTCAGTCAGTCAGTCTCTCTCTCACACAGTCAGTCAGTCAGTCTCTCTCACACAGTCAGTCAGTCAGTCAGTCTCTCTCACACAGTCAGTCAGCCTCTCTCACACAGTCAGTCAGTCAGCCTCTCTCACACAGTCAGTCAGTCAGCCTCTCTCACACAGTCAGTCAGTCAGTCTCTCTCACACAGTCAGTCAATCGCTCTCTCTCACACAGTCAATCGCTCTCTCTATCTCTCTCACACAGTCAATCGCTCTCTCTATCTCTCTCACACAGTCAATCGCTCTCTCTATCTCTCTCACACGGTCAGTCAGTCTCTCTCACACAGTCAGTCAGTCTCTCGCTCTCTCACACAGTCAATCGCTCTCTCGCTCTCTCTCACAGTCAGTCAGTCTCTCTCTCACAGTCAGTCAGTCTCTCTCTCACACAGTCAGTCAGTCTCTCACACAGTCAGTCTCTCTCTCTCACACACACATGACTGTCTGTGTGAGAGAGAGACTGAATGACTGTTTGTGTGAGAGAGAGACTGAATGACTGTCTGTGTGAGAGAGAGACTGACTTTGTGAGAGAGAGACTGACTTTGTGAGAGAGAGACTGACTGTGTGAGAGAGACTGACTGTGTGAGAGAGACTGACTGTGTGAGAGACTGACTGTGTGAGAGACTAACTGTGTGAGAGAGACTGACTGACTGTGAGAGAGACTGACTGACTGTGAGAGAGAGAGAGACTGACTGACTGACTGTGTGTGAGAGAGAGACTGACTGTCTGACTGACTGTGTGAGAGAGACTGACTGACTGTCTGACTGACTGTGTGAGAGAGACTGACTGTGTGAGAGAGAGAGCGATTGACTGTGTGAGAGACTGACTGACTGTGTGTGCGAGAGACTGACTGACTGTGTGAGAGAGACAGCGATTGACTGTGTGAGAGAGACAGCGATTGACTGTGTGAGAGAGAGACTGACTGATTGACTGACTGTGTGAGAGAGAGACTGACTCTGTGTGTGTGTGTGTGAGAGAGAGACCGACTGTGAGAGAGAGACTAACTGACTTACTGTATGAGAGATAGCGAAAGAGATTGACTGACTATGAGAGAGATAGCGATTGACTGTGTGAGAGCGAGAGAGAGACTGACTGTGTGAGAGAGACTGACTGTGTGTGTGAGAGCGCTACTGACTGTGTGTGTGAGAGAGAGAGAGAGAGAGAGAGAGAGAGACTGACTGTGTGTGTGTGAGAGAGAGAGACTGACTGTGTGTGTGTGTGAGAGAGAGAGAGAGAGAGACTGACTGTGTGTGTGTAGGAGAGAGAGAGAGACTGACTGTGTGTGTGTGTGTGTGTGAGAGAGAGAGAGAGAGACTGACTGTGTGTGTGTGAGAGAGAGAGACTGACTGTGTGTGTGTGAGAGAGAGAGACTGACTGTGTGTGTGTGAGAGAGAGAGACTGACTGTGTGAGAGACTGACTGACTGTGTGAGAGAGAGCGATTGACTGTGTGAGAGAGAGACTGACTGACTGTGAGAGAGAGCGAGAGAGCGATTGACTGCGTGAGAGAGCGAGAGACTGACTGACTGTGTGAGAGAGACTGACTGACCGTGTTAGAGAGATAGAGAGAGCGATTGACTGTGTGAGAGAGAGCGATTGACTGTGTGAGAGAGAGCGATTGACTGTGTGAGAGAGACTGACTGACTGACTGACTGTGTGAGAGAGACTGACTGACTGACTGTGTGAGAGAGACTGACTGACTGACTGTGTGAGAGAGACTGACTGACTGTGTAAGAGAGACTGACTGACTGACTGTGTGAGAGAGAGACTGACTGACTGACTGTGTGAGAGAGACTGACTGACTGTGCGTGAGAGAGACTGACTGACTGACTGTGTGAGAGAGAGACTGACTGACTGTGTGAGAGAGACTGGCTGACTGTGTGTGTGAGATTCTACTGACTAACTGTGTGTGAGAGAGCGACTGACTGACTGTGTTTGTGTGTGAGAGAGAGAGAGAGAGACTGACTAACTGTGTGTGTGAGAAACTGACTGACTGATTGTGTGTGTGTGAGAGAGCCACTGTGTTGGAGTGCCCTCTAGTGTCAGGCTTGACTCAACTCGAAACATCCATTTTCAAAATGTCTTTCAAGGACTTCTGTTGAATGCATTTCTCTGACACCTGGGTTGTTCTCACTAGGAAAGTTTTGCTACGATGTGCATGAATGAATACGACTCTAACATAAATTCAGCTCAACTCTCAAATACTGTCGACCTCCAAGATCAGAGTTAGGAAACCTACACACAAAGTTGTGCATCAATCACTTTCTAAGCCATGCATATCATCGTTGAAAGTCGCTGGTTGTGTTGTAGTGTGTGTATATCTTATATCTCATCCTATTGTCTGTGACAGGTGGGTCTGAGGGTGTTCTTCGGGCATCCGGGCCAGTGGTTCGAGGAGAATGATCTGGACGGGGATAAGAACTCCATCTTCCATGACGTGGACGGCTCTGTGACGGGCTACAGGGACGTGTATGTGGGCAGAGCAGACAACTACCTGATCCGTCACCCCGACTGTGTCAACATCACCCAGTGGAACGGGTTGGTCTGCAGTGGCACCTACTCTCAGGTATGGGGGGGGGGGGGCATTTGCCATAATGCCTTTCACCAGTGACTTTATTCACTGCTTAGGTAACAGTTTCCTGTATCAGAAGTTTGTCTGGACCTCACTAAAGCCCCGTAGATCACTCCAATACTCCCTTCTTGTTTATTAAGCTCTGCTCCACAAGCTTCCAACATATCTCACTTCCCTGTTGAAATATGAGATACCAAACCCGTTCGTAGGGTTGGCTAACTCTTGGGGTATGATTGGGAGGCATTTTTATATCGTCATACTGTCCTTCTCTCAATCCGGGACATACGGTATTATTGATTTAGTCCACAGGGGGGGCGCCGAAAAATAAAAAATGCTTTTACCAGAATGTTAACAAAATTAGCACAAGTAATAGCGAATTTCAATAGAGGCTACTAGCTAAATATGCTAACGAGTGCAGACGAGAGACAAAAAATGATTTGCAAAGACAGGCAATCCATCTTATGAAGTTAAACATCCAGTTCATTCAGAAAGTATTCAGACCTCTTGACTTTTCCCACATTTTGTTACGTTACAGCCTTATTCTAAAATGGATGAAATAAATAATAATCCATATCGATCTACACACAATACCCCATAATGACAATGCGAAAACAGATTTTTATACATTTTTGCAAATGTATTCAAATTAAAAACAGATACCTTATTTACATATGTATTCAGACCCTATGCTATGAGACTCGAAATTGAGCTCCGGTGCATCCTGTTGCCGTTGATCACCCTTGAGATGTTTCTACAACTTGATTGGAGTCCACCTGTGGTAAAATAAATTGATTGGATATGATTTGGAAAGGCGCACACACCTGTCTATATAAGGTCCCACAGTTAACAGTGCTTGTCAGAGCAAAAACCAAGCCATGAGATCGAAGGAATTGTCCGTAGAGCTCCGAGACTGGATTGTGTCGATCATAGATCTGGGTAAGGGTACCAAAAATGTCTGCAGCATTGAAGGTCCCCAAGAACACAGTGGCCTCCATCATTCTTAAATGGAAGAAGTTTGGAACCACCAAGACTCTTCCGAGAGCTAGCTGCCCGGCCAAACTGAGCAATCGGGGAGAAGGGACTTGGTCAGGGAGGTGACCAAGAACCTGATGGTTACTCTGACAGAACTCCAGAGTTCCTCTGTGGAGATGGGAGAACCTTCCAGAAGGACAACCATCTCTACAGCAGTCCACCAATCAGGCCTTTAATTGTAGAGTGGCCAGACGGAAGCCACTCCTCAGTAAAATGCACATGACAGCCTGCTTGGAGTTTGCCAAAAGGCACCTAAAGGACTCTCAGACCATGAGAAACAAGATTCTCTGGTCTGATGAAACCAAGATTGAACTCTTTAGCCTGAATGCCAAGCATCACGTCTGGAGGAAACCTGGCAGCATCATGCTGTGGGGATGTTTTTCAGCAGCAGGGACTGGCAGACTAGTCAGGATTGAGGGAAAGATGAATGGAGCAAAGTAGAGAGAGATCCTTGAGTAAAACCTGCTCTAGAGCGCTCAGGACCACAGACTGGGGCGAAGGTGAACCTTCCAACAGGACAACAACCCTAAGCACACAGCCAAGACAATGCAGGAGTGGCTTTGGGACAAGTCTCAATGTCCTTGAGCGGCCCAGCGAGAGCCCGGACTTGAACCCGATCGAACATCTCTGGAGACCTGTAAATAGCTGTGCAGCGACGCTCCCCATCCAACCTGACAGCTTGAGAGGATCTGCAGAGAAGAATGTGAGAAACTCCTCAAATACAGGTGTGCAGAACTTGTAGCATCACACCCAAGAAGACTTGAGGCTGTAATTGCTGCCAAAGGTGCTTCATTAAAGTACTGAGTAAAGGGTCTGAATACTTATGTAAGTGTGATAAAAATTTGAAACAGTTTTTGCTTTGTCATTGTGGGGTATTGATGAGGGGAAAAGCTAATGTAATCCGTTTTAGAATAAGGCTGTAACCATAACAAAATGTAGGAAAAGTCAAAGGGTCTGAATACTTTCCAAATGCACTGTGTAGAGGTAGGAGCTACCAAATTTTTTTGTTTGAGTTTGGACATTTACAAGCGAATGTGAATGAGAGAGATTTTGCAAATCAACAAAGTTTTGACGCATTCTTGTCTAAAGGAAAGTCAGTACATTCTGTGTATGTGTGGCGTGTGGAGTCGCAAAGGCAACGGGCCTGCCTGCTCTGCTCGGAGAAGACGGCCAAGAACGTACAGGAGAACAAACAAATTCAGCCACCAGCAAGTTACGTTTAATGGTCGCCTTAATGTAGAATTAAAAGATAAAATGCAGAAAGAAATATCTTGCTGTCTTTTTGTAAACACAGATGTAAAATTATTCATATTGTAATTTCTGTTCGGCGTCAGACTAATTTCGTGCTTCAGTTGCACTTCTCCACAATTCACCAACAAGCGTTCTATCAGCAGGCAGCGCTCTGACTCATGTGTAGCCTACTTTCTCCTGTACTTTTCTCTGTTGCTACATTTCTCCTGTACTTTTGTGTTGCTACTTCTCAACCGTTCTGGGGAACTTTGGTAAGCTTCATAATGTAAAATAATGTGACAGGTGAAATGAGAACGCAATCTGCTTTTTCTCCTCACGTATTGCACAAATTGACTGCAGGTATTTACAAATATTAAGGTGTATTGGAAAACTTTGAAGAAATAGTTTCAACGGTATTAAAGGTATTGGAAAAACCATCTCATGGCTATTTCCAAATACCCCGGTATACGCTATATCGCCCAAGCCTATCTTGAGGTCCTGCTTGTTTCCACAAAGTTTTGTAAATCCTCCTTTAGTTTTAATGCACCACAGTTATGGAACACCTTACAAAACAAATGACATCTGGATTCTCTGGTGCCGACAGGGCCGTTTAAAACTCTGTTGTTTAAATGAATTCACTAAAGTGTGCAATTGATTTTTTTAACTTGTTGTAATAACCTGATGTAATGTATTTATAGCTGTCTTGTAGTTTAAAAAATCTATTTTTGTTGCTGTATTGATGTCGTTTTTCTCCTCAGGTCACCATTGGATTAACCTGAATAAATAAAAATGTTTAAAAGTAGTTACTGAACTCTATTGGTCAACAACTTCTACTGTCTTTCCTACCAGGTGTATATCCAGACCCAGGGAGCTCCCAGCCTCAGTCTGTCCATCAGTAGAGATGAGTACCCTGAGGCTCCCCTGGTGCTGAGAGGTATCAACAGCCAGCGGGCGCTGTCCCAGCAGTACCAGCCTATCCTCATGATGAGCAAGAGCTACACCCTGCACTGGGACGGCCCAGCTCCCAGAGAGATTGTCCTCTCCCTCATCAACTTCAACCAGTGAGTGACACATTGGGACGTGTGTGGGTGTGTTTCTTTAAAAAGCTGGTTGATCTGCGTCTTGCACTCTGTCTTGTTTGTCCATATTGAAACGGGTCTTGGACTCTTCTCATTTTCTATGCAAGGCCTGGGTCTGAAGGGCTCTGCTTTGTGTGTGTGTGTGTGTGTGTGTGTGTGTGTGTGTGTGTGTGTGTGTGTGTGTGTGTGTGTGTGTGTGTGTGTGCGATGAAAGGCTATCTTTGCATTTGTCAGTGAGGTTAGTTCAAAAGACAGATTTTGAACCTTCATCGTCACCTGTTGTCTCCTCTATCTTCAGAGGTGACTGGGTGCTGGTGGGCCTCTGCTACCCGCCTGATACCACATTCCAGGTCATGGCTGACGTCAACAACCGCCAGAGCAACACCTTCGATGACATCACCGACTACGGGCCCTTGTACTCCCTCGCCGAGCTGGAGAAGAAGCCGCTGGAGAGGAAGTACTACTTTGACCACAGTGTGGGGTGAGAGAGTCACTTTATGCCACTGTCTGAATATCTGCTGGCCCTCTTTCTTTGGGGTGAATACAAACGTCCAATTAAGTGTCATTTTCAAGTGAACATTTTACTTAAGTTCTGATTTCTCTCTCTCTCGATTGACACCAGCCTCTCTCTCTCTCGATTGACACCAGCCTCTCTCTCTCTCTCTCTCTCTCTCTCGATTGACACCAGCCTCTCTCTCTCTCTCTCGATTGACACCAGCCTCTCTCTCTCTCTCTCGATTGACACCAGCCTCTCTCTCTCTCTCTCGATTGACACCAGCCTCTCTCTCTCGATTGACACCAGCCTCTCTCTCTCGATTGACACCAGCCTCTCTCTCTCGATTGACACCAGCCTCTCTCTCTCGATTGACACCAGCCTCTCTCTCTCGATTGACACCAGCCTCTCTCTCTCGATTGACACCAGCCTCTCTCTCTCGATTGACACCAGCCTCTCTCTCTCGATTGACACCAGCCTCTCTCTCTCGATTGACACCAGCCTCTCTCTCTCGATTGACACCAGCCTCACTCTCTCTCGATTGACACCAGCCTCTCTCTCTCTCGATTGACACCAGCCTCTCTCTCTCTCTCTCGATTGACACCAGCCTCTCTCTCGATTGACACCAGCCTCTCTCTCTCTCTCTCAATTGACACCAGCCTCTCTCTCTCTCTCTCGATTGACACCAGCCTCTCTCTCTCGATTGACACCAGCCTCTCTCTCTCAATTGACACCAGCCTCTCTCTCTCTCGATTGACACCAGCCTCTCTCTCTCTCTCGATCGATTGACACCAGCCTCTCTCTCTCTCGATCGATTGACACCAGCCTCTCTCTCTCGATTGACACCCTCTCTCTCTCTCTCTCTCTCTCTCTCTCTCTCTCTCGATTGACACCAGCCTCTCTGCTCTGTCCTAGATTGTTGTGGCTGTATTTGCAGGCGAGGCAGAGACGCGACGGCCACAGCTACTGCTCGGTTAAGGGCTGCGAGAGGGTGAAAGTGATGGCCACCACGTCGTCCTCCAAACTGACCTGTAACTGCACGGCCAAGGCCTACCCCAAATACACCAAGGCCCCCTCGGCAGTGGTCCCCATGCCCACCCTCAGCACCCAACCTTGCAGGGACTGTGGAGCCTCCCAGGTCAGTCTACTACCCCCCCCCCCACCACTTTCATTGTTACATTATTATTTCTATTGGAAAAGGCTTGAGCACATTAAAGCCCTGCTTTTGAATCTGTGTGTTTGCTGGTAGCTGGTGTTTTCCAGTGACCCGTGGAACGCCTACCTCCAAACTCAGATCAAGTCTCTCAGCAGCAAGGAGCAGCATAGTGGAGACACACAGTCCTTCATCACTGTGAGTACCACAGGTTTGAAATAACATGTTAGTACGTTATGTGTTTTTGTTGAGTACATTGTCCCTGTGCATCAGTGTGCATGTTGTTGGTGTGTTGATTTTTCTCTGTTCTCGACGCAGTTGTTTCCGTAAAACATTCATAATAATGTCCATCAAAAAGCCATTCTAAATGTTTATAGAATGTTTATGAATAGAAAAGCACCATCCCATGTTTGAAATCTGTATGTGGTGTAGCGTTCCGGCGTCCTTCTTATCCACTTTTCTACAATGTCTTATTTTCCTCAGGTGAACAGTGAGACATTCTCCTTCACACAGCCAGGCTTCTTCCTGGTCGCTGTGGACGCCTGCTCTGGAAAAGTCACAAAGAAGTCATCTTTCTCCAAAATGGACTCTAAAATGGAGCAGTATTTTAAAACTGGAATACCAAAGAGGTCAGGGGAAAGGATTCGACCTATTGTTGGTTGGAGTTAGAACTCAATCGGTGGTCTGTTGCAGTCCTGGGTTGAAATACTATTCATGTAGTTTTTTCTTGTCTGGAAGAACTTTTGGCATTTTGATGAAAGACATTTGTCTTGATTGTGAATCGATTAATCCTAATTGGTTATATTCTCTTATGACTAGGTCAATAGTGCTTCTTGGAACGCGAGGGCAGCCTGATGGCATAGCCGGTGTTGCACCGTATCTGGTCCCCCTGGGCATGGCCAAGGCAGCAGATCTGCAGAGTAAAGGTTGGTGTCACTTTCCGATGGTTCCCTTTCGCGGGTACAATTACTGTAGGCCAGGTCTGGTTTTTCTATCCTGTTCTCTGGCCCTTGTCACTATTTCCCTCTTTTACCCCTCCTGTCTCTCCAACTGTCTTTTCTCTGCAATGTATACTTTTTATTCTGTCTCTGCTCATCTCATTACAGTATTTTCCACATGACACTTTTTTCTCTCACAGAGAGCCTGGTGTTTTGGGGGTTCCAGGGTGGCTCTTCCCCCCCTCCGTGGGCCTCTATCCTAGCTGGGCAGGGTGAGGAGGGGCTGGGGCTGCAGGAGCGCTACCTCCCCCTGGGCCTGGAGGCCTACGGCTGCACACAGACCAGCACTCGCAGAGACATGGAGCTACTTAGGACCGCCACAGGACCATAGTGACTAATGAGAACACAACTTACCCAAAACACAATCAACCAGCGAATGAATGTGAACTTCTATTATTTATTATTTTATTGGCAAAGATGTTTACTAATGTGTGTGTGTGTGTGTGTGTATGTGTGTGTGCGCTCGCCTGCCTGGGTGTGGTGTAGTGGGATGTGTGTGTGGGGCATGGGGAGGGTCTGTAGATGCATGAAAATATGCACTTTCCTAGTCACATGATTTGCAATATCAGCCAATCATCTCACTGAGCCATGAATTCATATTCAGCCTTCAATGAAAACAACCAAAAAGATGCTGCACATCTACCATATTTCAACAAATTAGACTGGAAACAGGAAATCAATGGGGGGTGGAAAGCAGATGAACAAAGTAACCACATCAAACTGGTGTGGTCTATCACTCCTATCCTGTTCCCCCTGGTGCTGCTCACCACATCCATAGACCAAACGCATCATTAAGAAGAGGACTGGCAAAGGAAAAACACTCATTATTCCACCTTTGTCCCCCCCGTCTGTTTCCTTGCAGGCCCCTGGGGGGGGGCAGCTACTAGATCTGTTGAAATGGGATTTTACTAAACAAATCATCTAAGTGTATTAGAATGAAACTATTTTCTATGGGATTACATTGAGACTGTTGCATTTTCAACAACAGTTTTTTTTTCCCCCAAGGATGTGTCCTTTTTTGTAAATATTTATTTGATCTCTAGACAGTGACACTTTCCCCAGGGCTGGCTACGTGTGTAGTGGAGATGGGTTGTTTCTCTTCTTTTTCTTCTCATTATCTCACCATTGAAACGGTGTTTCCAACTCATTTACCTTTTAGTATGGTTATGTGCACTCCCTTGCGTATTTATTTGGACAGTGATGTTAAAATATTTCATTTGGCTTTATACTCCATTTTGGATTTGAGATCAAATGTGTTATGAGGCGACAGTACAGAATGTCACCTTTTATTTGAGGGTATTTCTATACGTCTGTTATGAGGTTTAGAAATTAATGCTCTTTATGTACAATATCTAGTCCCCCCCCACCTCCCCCCATTTGAAGGTGGATAAGTATTTGGACAAATTCACTTGCAGTGTATTGAATTTAGTCGATAACGTTTAGCATTTGGTCTAATTCATACAGCAGCACTCAATGACTACATCAAGCTTGTGACTACACACTTGTTGGATGCATTTGCAATTTGTTTTGGTTGTGTTTTGGATTATGTTGTTGCCAGTAGAAACGAATGGTAAGTAATCTGTTATGTCATTTTGGAGTCACTTTTATAATCGACCAATTATGATTTTTCAACGCCGATACTGATTATTGGAGGACCAAAAAAAGACGATACCGATTAATCAGACTTTTTTTTTTTGTAATAATGACAATTACAACAATACTGAATGAACACTTATTTTAACTTAATATAATACATAAATAAAATCAATTTAGCCTCAAGTAAATAATGAAACATGTTCAATTTGGTTTAAATAATGCAAAAAAAAAGTGTTGGAGAAGAAAGTAAAAGTGCAATATGTGCTATGTAAGAAAGCCAATGTTTCAGTTCCTTGCTCAGAACATGAGAACATATTAAAGCTGGTGGTTCTTTTTAACATGAGTCTTCAATATTCCCAGGTAAGAAGTTTTAGGTTGTAGTTATTACAGGAATTATAGGACTATTTCCCTCTATACCATTTGTATTTCATTACATTATTTCACTTTGGTTACACCAGCCTCATCTCGGGAGTTGATAGGCTTGAAGTCATAAACAGTGCAATGCTTGACACACAACAAAGAGCTGATGGCAAAACGCACGAAAGTGCTGTTTGAATGAATGTTTACACGCCTGCTTCTGCCTACCACCGCTCAGTCAGATACTTAGATACTTGTATGCTCAGTCAGATTATATGCAATGCAGGACACGCTAGATAATATCTAGTAATATCATCAACCATGTGTAGTTAACTAGCGATTATGATTAATGCTAGCTAGCAACTTACCTTGGCTTACTGCATTCGCATAACAGGCAGTCTCCTTGTGGAGTGCAACGAGAGAGAGGCAGGCAGTTATTGCGTTGGACTAGTTAACTGTAAGGTTGCGAGATTGGATCCCCCGAGCTGACAAGGTGGAAATCTGTCGTTCTGCCCCTGAACAAGGCAGTTAACCCACCGTTCCTAGACCCGTCATTGAAAATAAGAATGTGTTCTTAACTGACTTGCCTAGTTTAAAAAATATATATATATTAAATCGGCAAATCGGCCCTAATTAATCGGCCATTCTGATTAATCGGCCAACCTCTATTCTAAATATGAGTAGAAGGTTAGCAATTTTGGGGGGTATGACATGTATGTCTTTAACTTTCTCACTCATCATTATTCACGATTCATCCATGATTGTCCGTAAACATGGTAGCATCCAAGTGTTGAGATAATATTATATTTTGAATTACAATAAACGTGACTTCAAAATGACAGAATACAATATTTACCATTCGTTTCTAGTGGGCAGAACATAATCCGAAACACAACCAAAACAAACTGTGAATGCATCCGACAAGTTTGTAGAGTCGCAGACTTGACGTAAACATTGCATGATAGGAATATGGGACCAAATCCCAAATGATTGACTACATGTAATGCACTAAGTGAATTGTCCAAATGCTTATGACACCTTTAAATGGGGGGACTAGATGCATAAATTGCATTCAGTTCCAAACAGTAAAACATGTATGAAAATACCCTCACATAAAAGGTGGCATTCTGTACTGTATCGTGAAATAAAACATTTGATCTCAAATCCAAAATGCTGGAGTATAAAGACACATTTGAAGTTTTACCTTCCCTGTACAAATAAATATCTATAGGAATGTGTTGTTTATTATGTATCAATGCCTAAAGTATGTGTTTTACAGGAGTCCGAGGGACATTTTACAAGGTAAACATTGCCTTATAACGAACAGACTAGTAGTCCATACCAAAACCAAGGCTTACTGTACCTCTCAGGGCTCCGTAGGTGATTTGAGCAGGGCTTCCCACTGTGGCAGTGATTAGTGACTTTCTGGATGTGATTGGGAGTATTCTTTTTAGCTGGTGAGCCAGATTTCACAAATAAATTGTAGAAAATGTGCAAACTCTGCCTACTTGTTACCCCGGGAAAACTAAATGAATGCAGCCATTGTGAGCGATTCTCTGTGAAGGAGAAGGACCTGCTTTTTAACCACTTATGTTGTAAATACATTTTTTGCTTGGGCTTTTTTTTTTCCCCAAGATGCACGAACTAAGATTGAGCTCTTTTAATACAAGTATGTCGGTGGTGTGGATGAAAATATTGAGAGGTTGTCAATGGTGAGTGCGTGTACACAGTGTGAGAGAGTGCCTTTTAAGTTGATGTTAGTTGTATTTGACATTTGACATGTTGATTCACTACTCATGTTGATTCACTACTCTTCAATCAAGCCTTTTATATTTGACATTTCACGTCATTGCTCTTCTGAAATTGGGGAGTTGATAACCATTTATACTTGTATGATGGTGCTCTGCCATCGTTGTTCATGATCTTATTTTAGCTGATGTATTCAACAAAATCAAGGATGCCTCTTCAATGACAAAATGTTATGCACCAAGGAATCCGATTACTGTATAGTGTACACTTAGGTTAAAGATGGCACCAAAAGGTCAGGCAGGGAGACTACCAAGAACTGTGTATTCCTACATATACCCATGCCATAACCCCCCATGCCCCCCCCCCAAAAAAAATAGCATATGGGCATGTCATAAGCCATTGCAAAATGTGTAGAATTACAGAAAATTAGTTGTAAAAATTTTGTCTCCGGCTCATGGCAAAATGTACAGAATATCTGAAAAATTGGTAGCACTTAATAATAACTCCAAGCAATAAAGCATTTATAATGGATTAGAAAATAGTTTATTCCTTTATTCATCCTTACTTCATTCATATAGGTCATTATAAACCATTTACTGATCATGTTCTGTTTACGTGGCCTGGTCTAGAGTCTGGACTATTTATACTTTATAAGTGAGTCGGTTTCACAAAACCCAGATTAAGCCTAATCCTAAACTAAATTGCACGTTTTAAACTGGACTAACTGCATTTCTCAGACATAGTTTAAAATGGTCTCAAACTTGCCCTAGTCTAGATTTAAAATGTCTGATTTCCAGAAGGACGATTAGAGTTAATCTAGATCTAAATGAAGTCTTAAATGAAACCTGGCCAGAGGCAGGTTTAACTTCAGATTAATGGATGTTGACCCCAAGGTTGACCTTGGAAATGGATTACCTGGACTATTTCAAGGATGATTACAGAGCACCACCGAGACCGACCAGAAGGGCAGTTAATGACCGGAGCAACCCACTGAATGATTTTGATTAAATCAATTTCTGTGACCATTTCCATATGTACAAAGAAAATGCAGCTGATATTTGTTTGCTTGAGCAAGGCTTTCATTTGACTCTTTGGGGAAGGCCCTTCCATACAAGTACTGACCACCATGAGGTTTTTGGCATCTGGAACCTTCCATCGTGAAACAGGACATTTATGTTGTGTAAGTGAACCAACTATTCAGAATAGCAATGCTAGAGTGTATGTGCAATGCTACAGTGTATGTGACCTGAAAGACAGTTACGTCAAGTTCCCCGATACTGCTGCCCAAGCCAACTACAAGGTAGAGTCCTATAAATATTGGCTGTATAGATGGATGTCATTTTCCCATCGTGTCCCTCTACAGCAGATTCTGAGGTGTACAGGAGTCTTAAAAACTGGTTTTCAATAACATGTACAAAGTGTGTGCACTCCCAATTTGAAGTTTTCCTACATTGTTGCACGTTGGAAAGGTGCAACGCATGACTCAAGGATTTTCCAAAACTCCTCTGTACGCTCAGTTTGAAGGAGGACAACATACAGTAGTGGAGTCATACTTGGTGACCAACTTGTTCACCCTCTATCTTCATCCAATAGAACCTGAGCAATAACGGTACAAACAAACTCATATCTACACCAGAGGTGTAGTGGAGCGCATGTTTGGTGTATGGAAGAGTTGTTTCCAGTGTCTCGGCAACACATTACGCCTTCAACCTAGAAGATGCTGCATTGTCTTAATTGCAACAGCTTCACAATTACCTCAATCCGCATGGCTATCCAGATCATTGTATTGAAGATGAGGGTGATGCAGATGTTCCCATGGAAAAGCCAGCAGAAATGGATAAGCCTGCAGAGATGCTTTTGCTAATTCAGCACTTCTCACAATAAAGATAACTCAAGTGATTGAAACAAACAATAGCCATGGATTGAAAACAAAAAAAAGAATAATTCACAAATGGAAATATCGGGACCCCGAACTGGTGCTGGTTGGAGAAGAACATTGGTACTGCTGATGCTTCATGTTTCTCTCCTCCATAGTCAACTCAACAGGAAGGATTTGCGTCTTCATATCGTGCTCTTTTAAATACATTGGTTTGAGCTCATGAAATTCCGTGGCCAGTTCCTCATGCATGCTCTCAGCCTCTTTTTCTGTGCCCTCCGTCCCGGGTTAGTGACACGATCCTCTGTCCTGACTGCGGCAGATGTCGTTGGCTGTCCATCCTGTTATGACAAGTCCCATCCAAGCCACGGTGGTCATATGCCTCCAGAAAATGATTACATTGCTGCATTGGAGAACATTATTTCTTCAAGTTAAGTTCATTACATCGTTTTTAGTATGGGAGTGCAAGAGATGACTGACAACATTACATATTCTGGGGATTGCACTTGTTGAATGAATGTGTCCTACCAAATGAGGATTGGAACAGTACCAAATCATCAGGCATACCTTCCAGGGGCTACTGGCTATCAATAATCCCGGTCAACAAGTCTTTCACCTCATGTTTGGTCCTACCAGTCTTGAAACGCTCCCTTACAAGCAACAGCATTTGTCATTAAGTAGATTTTTATGTTTTTCCACAGGACCTTAGAAAGACGGCAATATGGAAATGATATTAGTAATTATGTATGATATTGTTTGTGTTACATTTCTGTCCAAAAATACATTTAGGTCCCACTGTGTTGTTACACACAAAAACAAACATTTCAAAGTGACTCTGATTTGTAAAAGTGAGCCAACAATAAATACAGTATCTTACCTGAAGTTGTTTTGCTTACTTTTCATTTGAGTTGAATTCATTACAAATGGTGGTCTTGTATTTCTTTTCTTGTTTTCTGTTGATGAATCATGCTGTTTGCTCTCGATAATTGGGTGGTTTGACACAATTTGCTTCAAGAGGATTTTTTTCGAAGTCACAGATATTCTTTGAACCTTCTCTTTTACCTATGTCCCGTGTTTGATTTAAGTGACTCTCTGCAATTCCACACGATGCTTATGTATTAGTGTCCTATCCCTGGGTTTTGACGCATCCTCAGGTCAGCCCCAAGTCTTCATCGTTAATCTAATCAGACTTCACAAAGATTAACCGGTTAGTCCTTTACTTACCTTGGTCTGAGACTCTACTGTGGTTAGAAACTAAGAAAGATTTTTTGAAAATCTGGATTAATTTAAGTAGAATTAGCCTAGTCCTGATTTTAAATTTAACTCTGTCTGCAAAACCGCCCCTATAAATACTTATAAATGTTGAGTGACTAGTGACTATAAATGTTTTGAGTGACTAGTGACTATAAATGTTTTGAGTGACTAGTGACTATAAATGTTTTGAGTGACTAGTGACTATAAATGTTTTGAGTGACTAGTGTAATTTCTCACAAAAAGATGGACATTCCTGATGTTCCTTAAGGTCTCAAAATAGCCTAGAACATTTCAATGGTAAAATAATAAGCACACAACACAAGATGTTAATTATGAATAAACTATTTACTAATCCATTCTCAAACCTTTAATACATTGTTATTATACCATTTTTTTTCATGTCTGCCCCATGGCAAAATGTATAGAATTGCAGGAAATTACTTTAAATGAGCACATTTTTCTCTCAACCTCATGGCAAAATGTGTAAAATAGCGTTGGATTAGCTATAAAACTGCACATTTTTCTCTGTACTATGGCACATCTGTAGAATTGCAGGAAGTTACAGGAGGTAAGTGTCCCCCCAACCCTCAGATGTGGTAGTCCGGCCCTGTCACCAGGGGGTGTGTGGTACAGAGTCACCCTGCGCTACCACAGGACCAGGGATGGGGGTAGGGCCACAATACACCTGAACTCATCACGAGGGGACCGCAGTTGATCTCGGGCTTCGCTGCCAGTATCTCCACCATGATTACTGTTTCAATATCAGGCTGCGAGATTAATTTACCTGAATACTATATTGTGTCATATGTCAAGGTTCTTTGACCTGCATAGGTGTTAAACAGAGAGAGAGAGAGAGTATGATCTCTGGCTGCTGGTAGTAACTATGGCTACCAATTCTGCATTTCAGCTGTGCTGTTTAACCTGCATTTGTGATTGATTGTGTCCTGCTAATACTGTGTAGTCAAGATAGAGTTGTCATATTATCTCAAATTTACTCAATGAATCTCAGTGGACTGGCAGACTTGTTATGGTTCTTTTAATGAGCCTCTAGAGCAGATAGCATCTTTAAAACATCTTAGTTAGAGAAACATTCACCAATTAAAACATATCTGTCTACAGAGTGGTGAGGTGGCCTCTACAGTATGAGCATTTGAGCACTGTAAAAGAAAACATAAAAAAGCATTGAGCAATTTATTTCCCTTCATGCACTGGGCTGGGAAGGAAACACTAAGAAAAAAATAGTAATGCTTTTAGAAAGTTTGGAACTGCAGGCTATGGATTCCCGTAGGTCTATGCTTTGGTCTGTATTGGGCTCTAGCATACTTCAATTGAAAATAACTCCAGAGGTTTAGGCAACAGTTAATAGTTGTAGGCTATGGTGATACAGTGAAGGGTGAATCCATTGGAATTCAATCACTTTTTGACAGCATCCCTTTTGATTTCAACAAAACCTTCTATTCTTGTTTTCTCATGGAAGAAGTGGTCAGAAAGCAACCTTTTGGACCTGAATGCCAAAACATTCAGTAGATAAAGGTGCTCATCGTTGACCCATTTTGCATATCCCACCATACCATGAGATATCCATGTCTTCAATCACTGGAAAACATAAACAGTTGAGTTTTATATGTATTAAAAGCTTACAAACAAGGTTGTCAAACTATTTTGCATAATTTCTTAAATGTTTTTTTTTTAAATTATGACATTTTTTTACCGCTGACGTCAATTATCTAAAAACACATAAACTCAACAAAACAAACCCATATTTGCATATGTTGTAGCTTAGAACCTACTTTACAATATCTGAGTATTTTCTGTTGTGCCCGCCATCAGTTGAGACACAATAGGATCTCGAATACAGGGTGGGTGTCATTTTGAATCATAGAAATATAATTTATAGAATGGACCGAACCCTCAAACCCTGCAATTTAGCTAGTACACCATTGAAATTTAATTGAACTTTTACCTTTTACTTACTACCAGAAAGATGGCCGCCGGTCCACCCACCGTCGAATGTCAAATTAAATGGTCATGTCTATTCTATTATGTATATTTCCATGATTTCAATAGGTTTCCTATGGAGGATTGACAGTATAATTTAAAATAACAGTATATTCCCATTCAAGTCAACATTCTCTGATATTTGGCCCTCCAACCATCTTTGTGGTACCATTTGAAAATGTCAATTTTATTCCACATTTTCATACATTTATCAGCCAAAACATGACACCCACCCCGTATTCAAGAGTTGTGTCTCAACTGATGGCGGGCACAAGACAAAATTATTTCAAAATGATTTTCACTTCATGATGTAAAATAAGGTCTAAGCTACAACAAAAAGCGCTTTTAGATCATTGATGATCAGGTTAATAAATTACAAATTTTCATATAAAAAAATGGGGGAAAAAATAAATAATTATCAAATAGTTTGATGGTTGTACTGATTTGGTTATGCTGCTAGATGAAGCATAGCAGTGACACACTAATAAACATTGTGATTGTGGTTGAAGATTTTAGGGAGGGGAGGGGACTAGTTTGTATCAATGATTGTCGGGGGACACGGGTCAATGTGACTAGAGGTACATCGTCAGGTTTAGTTATTACATAAGTAGCGTCCTCCATTGCTGGTATATGTGAGTGGGATGTTAAGTCAGAATCTACGTTAGGGGGGTGACCATTTCCCAGTTATGTGCAACATTGACCTAGACATCTGTTTTCAGAAAAGGGACCTGGTCACAGTGCTTTGACAAAACAAACTGGGAACTATTTGACACTTTATGTCAATGGTCAGTAGAAGACTGCTACGTCTATGAATTCCGGCATATTGGATCCTTTCTTATTGGCTTTTCCAATAGGACGGGGGATGGTAGACGGACGATGGTTCCTTGGTGGGCCCGAAGCACGGGATGGTAGACTGACGATGGTTCCTTGGTGGGCTGAAGCACAGGGGATGGTAGATGGACGATGGTTCCTTGGTGGGCCGAAGCATGTGTTAAGGCCTTCAATGATCGTGATAATGCATTTAGGACATTGAAGGATAATTTGACATTTGATCACAATAGATTTTCAGAGAAAGAGATTGTGACTAGGAACTCACATTAAGGTGTGTGGCAGGATTTCTGTTCTTCCATAGGAAGGAAAGAACAACTGGGGGTTGTGTGGAAGATGTTAAAGAGGATGATGGGGAAAGACAGTACAGTACCTGTGTTTAGCTTATTCTTTATCAAAGAAAGAAAAATAGGACGCTCTGGAAAGCGCTTTTGCAGAAGTACATCAAATGAAATGTATTGGTCACATACACGTGTTTAGCAGATGTTATTGCGGGTGTAGCAAAATGTTTGTGCTTCTAGCTCCGACAATGCAGTAATATCTAACAAGTAATATCTAATAGTTTCACATCATATACCCACAATACAGGTAAATATAAGTAAGGAACGGGTTGAAAATATATACATATAAGTCAGAGCGGCATTGGACGAAGATACAGTAGAATAGTATAGAGTAAAGTTAATACATATGAGATGAGTAATGCAAGATACGGAGACATTAATAAAGTGGCTAGTGATCCATTTCTAAAAGTGGCCAGTGATTCCTAATCTATGACTATACGCAGCAGCCTCTGATGTGCTGGTGATGGCTTTTTAGCAGTCTGATGGCCTTGAGATAGAAGTTGTTTTTCAGTCTCTCGGTCCCAGCTTTGATGCACCGGTACTGACCTCGCCTTCTGGATGATAGCGGGGTGAACAGGCAGTGGTTCGGGTGGTTGATGTCCTTGATGATTTTTTGGCCTTCCTATGGCATTGGGTGATGTAGGTGTCCTGGAGGGTGGGAAGTTTGCACCCAGTAATGCGTTGGGGAGACCACACCACCCTCTGGAAAGCTTTGCGGTTGTGGGTGGTGCAGTTGCCGTACCAGGCCTGACAGGATGCTCTCAATTGTGCATCTGTAAAATTTTGTGAGGGTTTTAGGTGTTAAGTCAAATTTCTTTAGCCTCCTCCTCCCCTCCTCATTGGTAATCAAGCCTACTACTGTTATGTCGTCTGCAAACTTGATGATTGAGTTGGAAGTGTGCTTGGCCACGCAGTCATGCGTGAACAGGGAGTACAGGAGGGGGCTGAGCATGCACACTTGTGGACCCCAGTGTTGAGGATCAGTGAAGAGGTGTTGTTTCCTACCTTCACCACCTGGGGGCGACCCGTCAGGTAGTCCAGGACCCAGTCGCACAGGGCGGGGTTCAGTCCCAGGGCCTCGAGCTTGATGATGAGCTTGAAGGGTACTATGGTGTTGAATGCTGAGCTATAGTCAATGAACAGCATTCTTACATAGGTATGCCTCTTGTCCAGATGGCACAGGGCAGTGTGCAGGCGATTGCATCGTCTGTTGATCTATTGGGGTGGTAAGCAAATTGAAGTGAGTCGAGGCTGGCAGGTGATATGATCCTTGACTAGTCTTTCAAAGCACTTCCTGATGACAGAGGTGAGTGCTACGGGGCGATAGTCATTTAGTTCAATTACCTTTGCTTTCTTCTCTGGAGACAACAGACTGGGTTAGGGAGAGATTGAATATCTGTAAACACACCAGCCAGCTGGTCTGCATGCTCTGAGGACATGGCTAGGGACATAACGTTGACAATAAGTGATGAATGTAAAAGGAAGAAAAGAAAACAGATGTATATTGTAAGAAGTGGGATTCTTGAGAATCACAGGACGGGTGGCGCTAGAGAGCAAGCTATGGAGTAGACATGCTTTGCCTGAGCTCCGCTCTATTTTGAAACAAATGAATATTTATCTTAACCTCTCACAACCTATAACTTCAACCATTGTCTGGCAATATGACAGAGGGAAAAGGCACCAAAAAAGGCGGCGCTAAGCAAGATCATTTGAATGAGATAGACAACGAACCAATTTCAACATCGCCGACCCACGAGGAGTTAGCTCCCAAGAGTTCCCCACAGATCCTACTCAAGGTGACATACTGGCTGCCATAAAATCCCTAAGCAAAAAGGTGGACACAAGGTTTGCTGATATCTCAAAGAGTATTGGGACTTTGACTGAAACTGTGAAGGCAACTAAGGGAAAGGAGCATGAGTTTGAGCAGACGACAGTCGATCACAAGGCCAGGCTACAGGACATAGAGAAACAGTGCGCAACATTCAAAAATGACAACAAAACCCTGAAAGCCCGTTTGGAAATGCTTGAGTCGCATTCAAGACGCAAGAACATCCGAATATTTGGGATCCAGGAGGACACTGAGAAAGGGAAACCCACTGAATTAATCTCGGCGCTGATACCGGCATTGCTGGGGAGTGAACACTTCAAAACGGCCATTGAAGCCGGCCAAGAGCGTGCCACCAAGGCCATTCATTGTACGGCGGCACTATCCCCAGACCAGGGATCTCCTCCTCAAGCTGGCTGGTCAAAATTTAACTACAATGGAGCTAGGGTGTCTTTCTACCCAGATCTTACTTTGGAGGTGAGGAACCAACGGAAAGAGTATGATGATTTACGCAACAAATCCAGGGCAGCCAACATCCGATATGGATTCTTCTTCCCAGCCCGGTTTAAGGTGACAGTCGAGGGATCAACACGTACATTTGACAACCCAAAAGAGGCAAATCTGTTCTTGTCAAGCAAGTTCCCTGGCTGAGGATACAGAACGGTTGTGTAAACCAGCTAAAAGGCCAAATAAAAGCCAGGAATGTGTTTGAATTTCCTGCCTATATCTTTTCGATCAGAAAATGGGACTTATATGATGGGTGAGATGCTGTGGCTTATATAGCATTGTTTAGCCTATCATGTTTTAGCGCCACTCACCCCCTAACGTGAGAGTTGTGTTATTTAATATTAGTTTATATGCGGAGCATCTATAGATGATGAGTTAGTTCAAGCTGTATGTCTAGACCCCCTAAGTTTTGTGTGTTAGCCAAGGAGTGCTTCGATTGGGGAAGCCACTCAGTAAAGGGACGGGAGTGGGGATGGGGTCTGTGTTTTATGTTTACATTTATTAATACAGGTGGCATGACAAGCTCACGCACGGCGGGATGTTTTTCTTTTGGGCTTTGTATGACAGGAACAATTTGCTCTAAAATAAGAAATGCCACATAGTGACCGAGCACAGAGTGGACCAGGTGGAATAAAGATAGTCAGCTGGAACTGTAATGGCTTAGGGCATGTGGTGAAACCAGCTAAGGTTTTTTCTCATCTTAAATTACTGGGTGCTGACATAGTGCTTCTTCAAGAAACTCACATTAAACGCTCCGCTCAGGCCAAGCTACGAGTCGGCTGGATCGGTTAGATATACCAGTCTAACTTTGATGCAAAAGCGAGAGGGCTAGCAATCCCAATAAGGAAAAACATTCCTTTTGTTTACTCATCCTCCATTTCAGATCCTAATGGTCGGTATATTATTGTGGCTGGTACACTGAATTCGAAACCAATAACCTTTGTCAATTTATATGGACCCAACTTTGATGATCCATTATTTTTTCAAATGGTATTTAAGGCCATACCAAATATCTTGGATGCAAGTGTTATTGTTGGAAGTGACTTTAACTGTATGTTAGATCCTCTTTCAGATAAACACCTATCAAGGTCACTTCAACAATCAAATGCCAGTGTCTGTCTAAATACATTGATGACAAACCTTAACATTGTTGATATTTGGAGACTGATGCACCCAACAGATAGGGATTATTATTTATTTTCATCTGTTCATAAATCATATTCCAGAATTGGGACTCCAACCTAATTTCAGCAGCTGCGTCGGTTACCTATCTAATTACGGACCACTCTCCTCTGTCCATGGTCCTGAAACTCGAAAATATGCCGACAGGTCGGCGACCTTGGCGCTTAGACGCATACCTGTTGAAAGATGAGGCTTGATGTCAGTATTTGAAGGAGCAGATTGCCTTTTTCCTCTGAGATAACGACACGGGGGATGTTGACGACTCCACCCTTTGGGAATCTCTAAAGGCTGTGATTAGAGTTTACATTATTTCTTATACATCAGAGAGGAAGACACGGGCCAGGACTAGGCTGAGAGAACTTGAAAGAGAGTTAGGGGAACAGGAGCACGTTTTTAGGACGAGTTCCACGAATACAGTCCTTGAGAAGATCACAAAGTTGAAATATGAATACAATACCATCCTTTCGAAACGGGTGGGCTCTTTACTTGCTAGAATGTTATTTTGAACTGGGTGACAAACCACATAAATTATTAGCAAGACAGCTAAGGCATGTACAGGCATCTAGAGCTATTCACAAAATAAAAGACAAGAAGGGTAAAATAGTAACAGATCCGCAGGATATTAAAAATTGCTTTGCGCAGTTTTACTCAGAACAATATCAATCAAAATGCGATGCAACTGATCCACAAACTATGGAATGCTTTCTCGCTGAATGTGAACTTCCAAAACTAGACAGAGGGGCAGCTGCTGCACTCGGTGCAAGGATAACTTTAGAGGAAATATAACACAACAATAGCACAATTTCCAAACAGCAATGCCCCTGGGCCAGATGGATATGTAATAGAATTTTAAAAGAAGTACTGCGCCAGTCTAGCTCCACTTATGTTGTGAATGTTTAAACACTCCAAAGAAAATGCCAAACTCCCACAAACACTGTATGAGGCTACAATGAGGCACTGATCTTGAAAAAAGATCCATTATCTCTATTATGATCATAAAGTTGAGGCAGTGGTAATAGC